>NC_083771.1:9297225-9384725 GCF_963514075.1 Conger conger
AACCGATCCATCCCCTAACAACCGATCCATCCCCTATCAACCACTCCATCCCCTAACAACCGATCCATCCCCAAACAACCACTCCAGCCCCAAACAATCTATCCAGCCTTCTGTAGACTGGTGCCATTAAAGTAAAGAAAATAGCAGTCTCCATTCTCCATAATACCCCCATTTATATAGATGACTTGCTAAATAAATCCTAATGAATGTGAAAAAAATCCAGATTCTTCCATCATATTTTTCTATGAAAATTATTCTCAAAAGAATTTGTCCATTTATAACCTGGACAAAATGAAAATCACCCTGGAGGGATTATTTTGAATATCCTCAGAAACAACAACTCATGTCCATGGAATATTTGTTTTGATAGTGATTACTGTAATCCACTGTTGACACAAACCTGGGTACTTATCTGTCATTTAAATTAGATCTGTACTTCATAGTGTTGTTGCTTCAATTTTGATTTAAGAACGGTAGCACTAAACCTTTTGTAAATATGATATCATTTGTGTGTGTCTTTGTGTTTGTGTGTGTGTGTGTTTGATATAGATGCAGCATGCTTCAGTTACATTAAACTGAGATTACATCAGTGCAGTTGTCTCTGTTGCTGAGCAACATGTGTTAATAATAAAAACACGGACAGGTTTAGGAAGGATTTTTATGAACTCTGCTTTAATTGTTATTGTTATTGCTGTTGTTTACTCATTTGTTGAGTGTCTACGCTCAAGGCAGTTTTTTATGGTTTATCATTATTTCCATTAATATGGAAAAATGAAACACCACATTCTGTTCTCATCATACCTGTTTTACTTTCAACTGAGACTTCTGTCCATGGGTAAACTTTATAGAAGATCATTTTACAAACCTGATAGTCTGTGTAGACTTTATATAACATCATTTTACAGACCTGATAGTTTGGGTAGACTTTATATAAGGTCATTCTACAGACCTAGTAGTCTGGGTACACTTTATATAAGATAATTGTACAGACCTGGTAGTCTGTGTAGACTTTATTTAAGATCATTTTACAGACCTGGTAGTTTGGGTAGACTTTATGTAAAATATCTTTTCAGAACTGGTAGTCTGTGTAGACTTTATATAAGATCATTTTACGATCATGGCTGCCAACAGATAGAAGTTCATTGTCCTCATTCCTGCATGCTTGTCATACTGAAATGTCCAACACCCATGAGCTTGCCTGTCCTATTAGCAGTTGTTTTGTAATGGGGTTTCTCCTCTGTGGACAATAGAAATGGCAGCAACTCACTTAATTAAACATTACCAGGATAATGTTTTTCCAGTGTAAATTTCACACACATTGTTCAGTACATTTTATTTATGTACATTGTAATTTATATACTGTACACTGGGTCTCCTGTTTTTGTATCAATCACAACAAAGAAACTGATGACGTGTTGGTGTACTGGCTTTAAATGTAGTTTCTTCTGTTTGCCAATGATGGTTAATAGTCAGAGGCTGTTATGTTCCTGTGTTAGTTCATCTTTGTTTATTATCATTATTCTTGTAATTGATTATTTTTCATATTTCATGTCTGGTGTTCTGTTTATATTCCTTAGTCTTTGCACTCGTCCTCCCCTGTGATGTCTGAGTCTGAATGTTTACGAGCCCAGTCACTCCCCTGTCTGTGTGCCCCACTATTCGGGTGTTTACGATAGTTCCGGGGTTCAACCTTCCTTCCAATCTTGCATTCCTTACTTCCTGCTTTCTCTCCATTTCATGTTTGTACATAGCACTAATATACTAATCCCAACTAACATAGAAGTTGTACAGTACTAATTGTACTAACACACTAATATGTTTGTCAAACTAACAAACTAACATTCACTAGTTTTGGGTATTTGTAATTTAAATCACTTAACTAACTTACTAACGCATCTCCAGTTTCAATTCTGTTTTGTAACTCTGCCTCCCTATTCTATCACTGATTACTTGCTTAGTTTCAGCGAAGTATTCACACCTGTCTCTCCGTATCTCTGCATCTCCTGGTTCTCTGCAAATTGTCTACTCCCTAGTCCGGAGCCGTTTGTATTACATGTGTGTCTTTGTGAATCCAGTCCGCGTTTTCGTTTCCCCCTCGTTATTGTTCTATTACCCTTTCATGTGTCTCACCTGATGTTTATTTGTTAGACCGCCCTCACTCCCATGCCCTGCCTAGTTTGTCTCATTCCCCTGTGTATTTATACCTTTCCTTTTCAGTTGTACGCTGCTAGTTCGTTTTGTCCTGTTTTCTTGTCCTGAGCCCTTGATTCCTTCCCCAAGTTCTAGCCTCCTTGTTTCCTTGCCCTTGCCCTTGGCCTTGTAACAGAACGAACTAGCCAGCATGGAACCAGCGGACTCCTCCCTCCCCTTGGATATAGCGTATGGCACATCTGTCCACTTGGCCCGCATGTGGAGACTGGAGCAGATCACTGCACAGCTTGCAGCGATCCATGTGATCCAGGCCAAGCTCCTTGGACCACGCTATATCCAACTCCCTTTCCCATCCCTTATCCACTCTCCCACTCCACTCTTGACCCGGCATCCAGAACCACACCAGTTCCAGCTTCCCCTTCAACCCCGTGCCCGCCTGAGACCCCTCTGCCCGGAGAAGCCCCGTCCCCTGTTGCCTTCCTTACCTCCGAGACCCCTGTTGAGCTCCCTTCCGAGACCCCCGTTTTTCTGTCCGAGACCCTCGTTTCCGTCCGAGACCCCAAGCTCCCTTTGTTCCCCCAGAGACCCCCCCCCGAGCTCCCTTCCGAGGCCCCCATTGCCGTCCAAGACCCCAAGCTCCCTTCTGAGACCCCCGTTTCCGTCCGAGACCCATGCTCCCTTCCGAGACCCTTGTTTTTCCATCCAAGACCCTCCTTTCCGTCTGAGACCCCCGTTGCCGTCCGAGACGCCCATTGCCGTCCGAGACCCCCGTTTCCGTCCGAGACCTTCGTTTCCGTCCGAGACCCCGAGCTCCCTTCCGAGACCCCCGTTTTCGTCCGAGACCCTACCCAGTTCCCCTCACTGCTGCCCTCATCATTCTCATTCCTTTGTGCTCTCCGTTTCTCTCTTCTCTCTCTGAATGTTTACTAGCCCAGTCACTCCCCTGTCTGCAAGCCCCACTTGTTCCTGAGTCCTTGCCCTTGCCCTTATTTATCTGGTTTTCCGGTTTTGACCCCTGCCTGCTTCCCTGGACTCTTCTTTGCTTTGTGGATATCTGTACCTCTGCTTTGTTGGACTGACCCCCTGGTTTTTGACCCTGGCCTGTTTTTTGACTCCGCTCTGTCTGCCCCTTTTGAAATTAAACCTGACATTTTTCTGCACCCCTGTCTGCTTATGGTTCTTCTGTTTCCCCCGGCGTAACAGAGGCCCTGAATGACACACTAGCTGATGAGTGTAGCTACATTGTGATGAAAGATTCTGTGTGAAATCCATGGCCACCATGAGAAATTCACGTGTTTAGGACCATGTGGAGACAATGTTTCCCAAAAACATTTAGATTCTGTCCTTTATCTGCCTTGGGCCATTGAGTTGTTACACCAAGGCTGGTGTCTTGCGGTAGGCTTAAGTGCTTCATTTCAGTCATTGACTTTCTCAAGTCACACGCCTTGCTCCCAGAGACGAAAGCGGCTGTTAATTGAAAGGAAACCGTAAAAATGAAACATTTTGTACCTCCTGACCTGCAGTCACTTGCGGCGGGGTAGGATTGAGGCTCTGCCTCGGTATGTTATCACAAACTTCATATTTTTCCTGTTGGTGTGATTAGATTTGTATTCTTTACCCGAGAACCCCATTGAAAACATGAATTACATTTTTAATGTGTAATGTTTATTCAAAGCATTTCCAAAATGAAAAGCATCAAAATGAAAAACGATTATACACAGAAAACAAGATTTGTATGAACACATCTACAGTATTTGCAAGCGTGAGGTCATAAGTTCAAACAAATGAGGGTGTTATTATCTAGGACTGCCCTTTTAACACATGCATTAATTTAACTCAAAACAAGACTGTGCTTGTATCAAGGTCTGTCTTTGATCAGATAAGTAAACACAGCAAGTCTCTTGAAAGATATTGATTCAAAACATGGAGAGTGAGTGGCCTTGTATGTCTGTTGGTAAAAACACCCCTTGTTCCTTTTTTTTGCTTTGTGCCCAGTGACTACACAAACAGTAAACAATTTAATCTGTGCTCTCTAGATTTCCCACTATATGTTTCTAGGGATTACATGGCAGATGACTGGATTATACAATTAATTCTGTGGATGGCAGGGGGTGACTGGTGATCTGATATTGACACCCACATTTTCAGTGGCTGTCAGAGCAAAAGGCGGCTAGACACAGAGGGAGGGAAATCAAACTCAAGTCGCAGTATTCAGTGAGTGATGACAAATGCACATGATATGGATTTAAGAAACCCACATCATCTTCCCAAGTACATTTCCTGGTAATGTACTGTAAGAACAATGTAAACTGTGGGCTACTGCACTTTGGTTTAATTTCTGTCTGTCAGTGGGTTTGGAACTGATAAGGGAGAGCATGTGAGACAGAAATGGGGGTGTGCTATCACGGTTAACTTTTAAGGGAACATGAATTTCAATTCGTTGTGCAAGTCGTTGTGCATTGAACTGGCTTGAGAAAGGAATCAGCAGATTTTCAGATGAGTTTAATATGAAGTGAAGAGGTTTTAAATTATATATACAGTCAGGTCCATAAATATTGGGACATCAACACAATTCTCATCTTTTTGGCTCTATACACCACCACCATGTACATCCAAATCAGGTGAACGGTGTAGGAATTACAATAGTTTGTATATGTGCCTCCCACTTTTTAAGGGACCAAAAGTAATGGGACAAACTAACAATCATAAATCAAACTTTCACTTTTTAATACTTGGTTGCAAATCCTTTGCAGTCAATTACAGCCTGAAGTCTGGAACGCATAGACATCACCAGACAGTGGATTTCATCCCTGGTGATGCTCTGCCAGGCCTCTATTGCAACTGTCTTCAGTTCCTGCTTGTTCTTGGGGCATTTTCCCTTCAGTTTTGTCTTCAGCAAGTGAAATGCATGTTCAATCGGATTCAGGTCAGGTGATTGACTTGGCCGTTGCATAACATTCCACTTCTTTGCCTTAAAAAACTCTTTGGTTGCTTTCGCAGTATGCTTCGGATCATTGTCCATCTGCACTGTGAAGCATCGTCCAATGAGTTCTGAAGCATTTGGCTGAATATGAGCAGATAATATTGCCCGAAACACTTCAGAATTCATCCTGCTGCTTTTGTCAGCAGTCACATCATCAATAAATACAAGGGAACCAGTTCCATTGGCAGCCATACATGCCCACGCCATGACACTACCACCACCATGAGGTGGTATGTTTTGGATCATGAGCAGTTCCTTTCCTTCTCCATACTCTTCTCTTCCCATCATTCTGGTACAAGTTGATCTTTGTCTCATCTGTCCATAGGATGTTGTTCCAGAACTGTAAAGGCTTTTTTAGATGTTTGGCAAACTCTAATCTGGTCTTCCTGTTTTTGAGGCTCACCAATGGTTTACATCTTGTGGTGAACCCTCTGGTGAAGTCTTCTCTTGATTGTTGACTTTGACACACATACACCTACCTCTGGAGAGTGTTCTTGATCCGCCCAACTGTTGTGAAGGGGTTTTTCTTCACCAGGGAAAGAATTCTTCTGTCATCCACCACAGTTGTTTTCTGTGGTCTTCCGGGTCTTTTGGTGTTGCTGAGCTCACCGGTACGTTCTTTCTTTTTAAGAATGTTCCAAACAGTTGATTTGGCCACACCTAATGTTTTTGCTATCTCTCTGATGGGTTTGTTTGGATTTTTCAGCCTAATGATGGCTCGCTTCACTGATAGTGACAGCTCTTTGGATCTCATATTGAGAGTTGGCAACAGATTCCAAATGCAAATAGCACACTTGAAATGAACTCTTGACCTTTTATCTGCTCCTTGTAAATGAGATAATGAGGGAATAACACACACCTGGCCATGGAACAGCTGAGCAGCCAATTGTCCCATTACTTTTGGTCCCTTAAAAAGTGGGAGGCACATATAGAAACTGTTGTAATTCCTACACCATTCACCTGATTTGGATCTAAATACTCTCAAATTAAAGCTGAAAGTCTGCAGTTAAAGGATATCTTGTTCGTTTAATCCATTGTGGTGGTGTATAGAGCCAAAGAGATGAGAATTGTGTCAATGTCCCAATATTTATAGACCTGACTGTATATTACCGACTCTGTGGGTCTACTCTTCCCTGCCCAAAAGGTCCACCTTACCCCAATCCAATGGGTCTAATCTTCCCTACCCAAAAAGTGCACCCTATCCGAACACTATAAGTCTACTCTTCCATACCGAAAGGTCCACCTTACCCTCCCCCTATGGGTCTGATCTTCCCGACCCAAAAGGTACACCCTACCCTGCTCATTATGGTCCACTATACCTCTAAGGGTCTACTCTTTCTTTCCCAAAAGGTCCACCCAACCCTGCCCATTAGGGCCCATCCTACCCGTACCCTAAGGGTCTACTCTACCCTACTATGCCCCAAAGGGTCCACCACTCCCCTAAAGGTCTACTCTACCCTACTGTGCCCCAAAGGGTCCACTCCTCCCCTAAAGGTCTACTCTACCCTACTGTGCCCCAAAGGGTCCACCCCTCCCCTAAAGGTCTACTTTACCCTACTGTGCCCCAAAGGGTCCACCCCTCCCCTAAAGGTCTACTCTACCCTACTGTGCCCCAAAGGGTCCACCCCTCCCCTAAAGGTCTACTTTACCGTACTGTGCCCCAAAGGGTCCACCACTCCCCTAAAGGTCTACTCTACCCTACTGTGCCCCAAAGGGTCCACCCCTCCCCTAAAGGTCTACTCTACCCTACTGTGCCCCGAAGGGTCCACCCCTCCTCTAAAGGTCTACTCTACCCTACTGTGCCCCAAAGGGTCCACCCCTCCCCTAAAGGTCTACTCTACCCTACTGTGCCCCGAAGGGTCCACCCCTCCCCTAAAGGTCTACTCTACCCTACTGTGCCCCAAGGGGCCACCCCTCCCCCGAAGGTCTACTGTATCCTACAAAAAAGGTCCACCTAACCTACATGGTCCACCCTGCCCCTAATAATCCATCCTACACCAACCCTAAGGGTCTACTCTATCCCTGCCCAAAAGCTGCATAAGAATGTTCTTTCAGTGGTGTGTTCATCCTCAATGTGCCATAGCCATGAATCCCATCACATTCATGAACAGACTTTGTTTTCATAGCCTAAATAAGCATCAGGTTTGGGGAGAAGCATGAAGCTGGCCCCACTGGACCTAATTAAATGTGGTTCTATTCTCTCCCAACAGGTTTGTGTGATTTGGGTTATGTGTTGTCTGTGTTGTTCAGCTTGATCACCTTTTAAATGTATATAAAGGGAGGGGAAGGGAAAGACATCCAGTCTCTCCAGCCTTGACACTGAGCAGGATCTGTGACGCCTGAGTCGTTCATTAACATCCCGAGCCCTCTCCCGTGGAGCAGTACTGTTTGACCACTGCTTGCCGGCTATGTGCAAACAATGGTGATTAAGCAACAGATTAAACCTGCTCATTAATAATGAACAGGCTTGTTTTCTCTTTGTTTCCTGTCCTTTTACACTAATAGCCACATTAAAAGCTGTTTACAAGCCGCCAATGAGAGCAACCGAGGGAAAGCACTTAACGTGATGCCCTGAAGATGCTTGCTGCATTTAGAGCGAAATGACACCTGATCAATGAGCTCCTTAAAGTAAGATTGTCTGAGTCAAGCTTGCTGGAAGATGCTCAATAATAAAGACATAAAAGAACTGGCTCTGAACCAATTTGTTAATTATGAATGTAGAAGTTAGGCAACATTGCTTAATTGCGATCCACATTCACCCTGCCTCCTAACCTTTTAATACTTTGAATCCAGCCATTAGCGTGCCCGTAGATCAGTGGTGTTTACTTTCATTGCTGATTTCCACTGCCATTTAAAAACCTGGTATCTCTCTATGAATTGTGGGGATTTCTCTGTGATGTGAATCCAGCCAAATCCTGAAAATAAACAAGTTGATTTAATCAGCCTGGTCTCACACTAATTTGATAACCGGTGACCAAATGTTCTTACCACTGAAATCGGCCTCTGTTTTCCGAAATCTGAACATTCTCCCCTAGCCGTTGAAGTTAACACTAATTCTCCAACAAAAACTGAGGCACTTGAATGCATCCATACAAAACGTTTTTGTGGCTCAATTAATATTGTTAATGTTACATCTTAACCCTAACCCAAACCATAACCTCAGTTGCTAAACATTTTTGCAGTTGCCCACTGATTTTGTGTAAATTCATCTATTTTATATCTATTATATTTCTCCTTTAAATTGCAGAATGTCATCTTGGGGTGGCGTTTATCCAGGATTCGGTATTTGTGAACCAATTTCCAGGGCATGAAAAATTGGTGCGACATCATGTTGTTTTAATAATCAATGTAACCCATATTTCTTTGTGTTTACTGTCTGAAATGAAAGAAAATAGTAGTCACAGGGTGGTTATATATGGTGAATATATTTATTGGAAATTTTAAACAAATTTTAAACCAAATACATTGCCTGAAATAAAATGTATACAGTATATTAGGGAGCACAAAGATACTGAGTACAAAGGATGTATTGGGCGCCATTTTGTTTTGTAGTAATGAGGATAAAGTGATGAGAATATTACTATTCTTCTGCATTATGATGCTGAATTCTATGTTGTCTTTCCTGTCCTTAGTGCCACACATTATACTGTACATGCATAATACCTCCATTAATATAGTGTTTATAACACAACATATTTATGAATGACACCATAATACATGGTATGTAAAATGACCTTTTCTAATGAGAAATAACCCATTATGTCACTTCACTTAAAATTCCTGGGTACATTTATGAATGATTTATAAAGATGTAATGCTGTAGTAATGAAGGCATCATGCGTGCTTCTTGAGTGCTTCAGGAACACTTCATTTAATGTGTGGCTGTAATTCATAACACTTTTTATGAGTATGATTTATGATGCTCTGCCTGAGGAATGTTTAAGTGTAATCAAATAATATATTTAAAACGTGTTACAGTTCGTAGCAGTAACTATATTCTTTGTGTATAACCCTTTGACACACAGTATGTAATATAGTTACATATATGTTTAATCCATAAGAAGAATAAGACACTAGATTTTAGACAACAATGCTGACACAATTTGAATATAATAAACAGATTAATACATGTTATTTGTATATAGGTTTATTTTGGCTGAACCCTTGACTAACTGGACCATCAAAAGAGTTTTTCCAAGTGCGTATGGTAGACACAGCCATAATAAAGTCCTGTGTATAGAATATGAATTAACACACCAGCAGCACGACCTTAGCTGTGCAGTGGCACTAAGAAAGCTGGAACATGACCGTGTTCCATTGTTTTCTACCTGTCGAGGTTAAGTGGGAGGTTAAATACGAGAAGGTCTAAGAGCTCTGGTCTGCATCAGTCTGTTTTCCACAGCAGCTGACAGCAGTCGATTAGATAAGGGAAGTGCCAGGGCATGAAAAGGGAATGGTATGTAACGCACAGACATCATTTCCTGTCACTGGAACTGTACACAAAGTTCAGGCCCAAGTTTGTGGTGAGTCATGTCGCAAATTAGGTTTGGTGTGTTTCCCTATTATTGGCACACATGGATAACAGGTGTGGTGTGTTTCTCTGTTATTGGCATGGATGGATAAGAGGTGTGGTGTGTTTATCTATTATTGGGACAGATGGATAACAGGTTTGGTGCGTTTCCCTGTTATTGGCACGCATGGATAACAGGTGTGGTGTGTTTCCCTGTTGTTGGCACGGATGGATAACAGGTGTGGTGTGTTTCCCTGTTGTTGGCACAGATGGATAACAGGTGTGGTGTGTTTCACTGTTATTGGCACGGATGGATAACAGGTGTGGTGTGTGTGGTGTGTTTATCTGTTATTGGCTCACATGGATTACAGGTGTGGTGTGTTTCCCTGTTGTTGGCACAGATGGATAACAGGTGTAGTGTGTTTCTCTGTTATTGGCATGGATGGATAAGAGATGTGGTGTGTTTCCCTATTATTGGCACAGATGGATAACAGGTGTGGTGTGTTTCCCTGTTATTGACACGGATGCAAACATGTCTGGTCAAATACATAATTGTTTTTGTTTTAATACTTTTCTATTCTTTACTGAGCATTTACCTGTAAAAGTTAATTCCTTCTTGTCCTCTTGGATGGCTCAACTGCGCCAGGCAAGATCAATCGAGCACTGAAAAGTAGTTGAATCCCAAAACTATGAGATATTTGACCCAGGTCTGGGTGTAGACTCGTCAGGGGGAATGTCCAGGTGCCCACAGCTGGTGGAGTGCAGAGGTCAAACTGGGGATGAAAGTTGGGTTTATCAGTGACCAGTGTTATCAGAACCACTCACAAACACAGGGATGTACATGACAGGCTTTAATCAGAGGTCCGCAGAAACCGGTCAGTGCATGGCAATGCAGGAAAAGCAGTTTCATGTCAAGTCCAAGCAACAAGGGTACTGTAGAGGAGGCAGGACATGCAGAGGTCAAAGCTGGGAAGTTGATCAGAGGAGGGCTGATGGGTAGGAGATGGGTGAGGAAGGCAGGAGGTGGCTTATCAGTGCTAGGACGGTGACAGGACTTGGAAACAGGCACTCAGGAGGTAGGTAAACAGACGTGACAGACCAGTAGGAAATCACTAAGCAATCACAACAGCACCCTATTCAGAATCAAGGCACCAGGCAAGGGAATTTCATTGCGTAGTATCGGGATTGAACCAGCAACCCTCCGACTACCAGACGTATTCATTGTCGTATAACCTTGCTGACGAGGTGTACAGAATTTTTTCACTGCTAAAATATCCACCAAATATCAATACGCACAATATACACTAGGTACTAAGCAATGCATTGAATTAATGGAAGAAGTTCATTTATAGTCGACCTGGTGACACAAAATATATACTGTTGGCTTCATTGCATTGAGTTAGGCTACACTTTGCATTGTCGGAAAAATAACCATGGAAGATGTTTCAAACATAATGTAACCAAGCGTTTTAACTTAGGCAGTAATAATAACCTAATTTACAACACACGGAGTGAGTGAGGAGACAATGATGAATGTTTGTAACTCACTAAATAGGGTTTCACGTCAAACATCTGCGGTCAGATTCATTGTCAGGTATGACCCGGAGTGTGATTTAGAGCAAGTTGATTAAATTCATTTTACAATAAATGTAGAGTAGGCATAATGCAGCTACATAAGTCAGACTATAGTATATCCTCCCAAAACCTGTGTTCATTTGTGTCCCCTCTTTGGGACGTGGGTTTTAATCTAACAAATCATTCTACTATGATAAAATAATTATAGTATAGTGCCCTCAGAAGTGATTTAGTATGTTGCAGAAGTAAGGTGTATTCAGATCGTTTATATTACAAGTTGTCTGACTTCTTTACTGAAGGACATTTTTCACTACTCCATACTAAATTCAGGTGCTGCTGGAGGATTCATTCACACTTTATTCACATCTGTTACCGCATGTTTAGACTGCACTGCATGGGCCTACGTGTTTTCCTTTTGCTTTGCCTACTCGTTGTCACAAATGACAAATGCAGTTTGTATAAAGTTTAATTGGAAGAACATGAGAAAACGGTCACAATTCATGAGCCGGGTTATTTTGTCTGCTCCTGTGTGGTCGTGTGCGCCTGCGTAGTCCTTTTATCAGGGCAACCGACCCGTTATTAACGGTTGACCCGTCATGTGTAAGCGTTGAGCAGATCATTATTAATAAATTATTCTGCCCAGTTGTCAATCAGCAAACTCAGTGTACGTTAAGTGTAGGCTGTGAATTGTCTGTGCAGACAAAATTGGGTTTCGAAATTACAGTGAATTTAGGCTGCATAGGGGTATCTGGGGGTATCTAATCCGGAATCATTCGAGTAATAAGGTAGCCTATATTTACTACCTCGTTTATTTTTAATTCGCACGTGAGGGAGGGTAAATGCAGTGTAGCTATTAATCGATTTTTATATTGCCTTCTTTAAATGTTTTCAATTTGAATGCAAGCTCTGATATCTTCACTGTTCATCATTTCCGAACATAATTACAAAATGTTTTCTCTTTTTCATCCCCTCCTATCATTGGACTGGAATAAGTATAAACGATTAATGTGTATTAAAATGTAAAAGTTACTGAATGAAGACGTGTTTATGTCCTCGGGTCCTGCTGTATAAATGCAAATCAAATGTGCCGCTTCCAATGGCATGTACTTCTTAACAGGAATGGTATTTTTATTCGATCAGTTCAAGTTTTTGCTATTTATGTGCGATAAAAGGATAATTGCCTAAATCCTCTGACTTAATTATCTTGTGCAGTTAAAGTAGTCTACCTTTAGTAAGCCTGGAGTAAATCTAGTTGGCGTTCAGTCCTGTGTTGAGTCAAAGGATATTTATCAAAGGAGATAAAGTTTAACATGGCCTACAAACATTGCTGAAGCTATGTTGCTTATATTAGGCCTACTTTTTGTTTTTTTACTTTAGTTTGAATTTAACAGACAAGTTTAAATAGTACCCTTATTTGAAAGCTTTAATACTTTTTCAAATCCGCATTAGCATTTAGCACACGCCGTTCGTTTATTTTAATTTATGAGACTCATTTCAATCCCCTTTCCGTAATTTATTTCAGGTTTCTGATGTAGCCTACTCTCTCTTGAAAAGCCGTCCTCGCATTAAAATGTTTGTTTTTCATTCATTGGTTAGGTGTGTGGGTATAACTGTGCTGCACCCACATCGTGTTTTTAAAAGCATTATATCTATATATAAATTATAATGCTTCAATTAAATTAGCTTTTTTGTAACCGTGAGATGTCCACGTGGAATTTTATGCCGGGCTGATCATTGATTTCGCAGTGTAAAATACAGTGCGCGAGACTACTAGTTTCATGCGAGGGTACATAATGAACTGAAAGTGTTCGTTTTGTTATCCTATAAAAATGGAATTTCATCAGTGTAAAGACCGCTGCTATTCGTTCAGGTTGCGTTCCCTGTGTGAAGTGTTTGTATTGGCTGAAAGGAGTGTGAGTTTCATGCTTGTCTCTGTTGTCCGGTAGCGCGCCAGTAATTTCTCATCTTCGCTCTCTTCTCCCCTGGCATAACTTCAATATTAGACGGTACGCGCAACAGAAGAAAAAAAAAACCAACAGAACACATTCAATTTTAACTCTGCGCCAACTTTACCTTACAAAGTCAAAGAAAGAAATACTGTTTTCTTATGAGAAGACGGGACATGCAGAAAACGGGCGCACCGCAGTTTTGCCGAGACAAGTTACGCCGCATTCTGTATTCGGTACGGTAAGATACCAACTGCAGATAATTGTACATGCCGATGCATTTCAATGGCGGGTCTATAATAATATAAAAACAAGCAAAAAAACAACACCAACAGGGTAGCTGCCTTAATTCGTGTAATCACGGGTCTTTCTTGGTCTTAGCTGAGTATGTAACTGACACTTGGAAATGTCTAAACTATGTATAGGCTATGAAAAACATTTTATAATATTTTTTTCACGTTGTGGAATGGCCGCCAAAAATAATGGGGCTCATCCCAACTGCTATTTTCAGCATTGCTATTACAAAAGGTAATTTTGTATTACAATTAAGTGTGTGTGTTACAAAGTTGTCACAAAATGCCTATTCGCATCCAATGCCCAGACGGTTACGAGAATAATGTGATGAGATGGTAGTAGTAGAGGAAGAAAAAGTTGAGACAAATGTACAGTTTAATAGCTGTTGACTAGAAACAAAATGGTGTAATATTGTCGGGCGGCACGCGTGTGCAGTGGCCAGAAGGTCCTCGGTGCAAGTGCGGCCGGGCCCGGGGCCAATCATCTACCGCATGTTATACCACAGCGCGGAAAAATAACCGAACACCTAGGGCAAATACGGCATTCTCATTGGCCCAGACGTGTCACGTGGAAGTGCATTATTTTTCCTACTGACAGGAACAGATCGAACAGGTTTGTAGAATTTAAAATATCCAACAAATACCAATGCGCAACATACACTAACTACTAAGCAATGCATTTCAAATTCATGCAAGCAGTCCGGTTATAGGCAACCAGTTGACAAAAATATATTATTATAGGCTACATTGCATTGAGTTAGGCTACACTTAGCATTGTAGGAAAGATAACCATGGGAAATGTTTCAAACATAATGTAACTGAGTGTTTTAACTTAGGCAGTAATAATAACATAATTTACAGCACACGAGTGAGTGAGGAGAGATTTATCAAACCTTTACTATCTGCAATTCACTCCGTGAAACAACAGAGTGCAGCAAGCATAGAGGAATATACATTGACAAGGAACGCCCCGAGATGCTGAAATATATTCAGTACACTGATATTCTCTGTAAGCTACATATACCGTGAAGTATGTTGAATTTGTTGTTTCGCAGGACTGGCTGCAAGATCGAGACATACAGCTGATTTTGACATATTGAGCTGTTCATATTGAGGTCTTGCTATGCTTCAGTTCAAAATGGGAAGGGCTTTGTTCAGTTGCATGGCACTGAAGTCTGGAATACGGCGTCAAATTTATAGAAATTGCTCACTATTATTACCTAACATGAGTTAACAGTCTAATGTTGTATTTCGTTTCGGCGATGGTGAGCTAGTGAACTTTTCTTTGGCAATGATGCAGTTGGCATTTATTTGCAGTCACTTTTAGACCACATGTTTTTTTTTTCTCAGCAAATGGGACTATTTTTTGTCCAATAACTATTTCTTCTCAAATAAATTGTCCATATCTACATTACTTTGGCGAGTTAGCTGTGGTATAAGCACTTCGCGTTGGGCGTTGCACCACCTTTACTTAATGTCATGCATGTATTCCATGCCACGTTGGCGTATATTAAGAATAATTCAAAATTATTCTTGGAAGAAGCAAGGTCAGTATCACATTAGTGATTGATGAATGTGAGATCAGTGAGAATCAAAGTAATCTAAGAGTGGATATTAAAGATTCAGCATAGACCATACAGTTACAATCAGAGGGATCACATCTGTGCAGGGCATTGTGGGACATAGTATCCTCCAGGGATATGTATCAAAATAAGCAAGGTGTTGTGGGTAGTGGAGTTCTCTTTGGATGTATTGAGATGAGCAGGGTGTTTCCCCAGGAATAGATAAGCAGGGTTTACTAAGAAGTTTAATGATATGTTTCAGAGCAGAGCAGAGTACTCAAGGATATGTCTTAGGATATGGTTTTATTTGCATAAATAATCTTTTGAACAACAAAATTAAACATGAATGTGAGTACTTCAATTTGCAAATAAGACAAAATTCTAATTCAGTATTTTAATAAAATACAGATTATTGATTACATACACGGTTAACATGTGTTGTGAAACCACAAAAGTGGCAACTATGCAAAAGTGTTTCGAAACAACTGCTCAATTAATTAAAAATGCCCATTGGTGTTTAAAAACACAAACTCATCAAAAGTAACTTGCCAAACTGTACATGCAGAAGACACTTCTTTTGTTATTTGCAGCTGGTAAAGGATGGCTGTTGGCTGAATCCAGAGAGACAGAGTGCTGTCTTCAGCCTTGGGGTTCAGACTAAAAGGTCATACAGTAGAAGCCCTTGAAAAGGTTCTTAGAAGGGCAACAGGACTGGGTATAAAATATAGGGCTGGTTTCTCATGGACTAAGCCCAGTCCTAGACTAAAATATTTGTATCTATTTAATGGAGATCTCCATTGATTTTTTTTTTCTGTTAGTCTCGGACAAGCCTTAATCTATGTCTGGGAAACATAGTTAGAGTAGAAACCTACTGATTATCTAGCTCAGGGAAACTCTAGTCCTGGAGGGCCGGTGTGTAAGCAGGATTTTGCTGCCACCAGTTACCCTGGCTCAATCACCTAATGTTGCACCATGACCGATTCACTCATAAATTAGACCACAATAAAATGTCACAACACAAGAACATTTATCAGCTGCTGTTTATGTCATGGAATGTGGCTATTACAATTTTTAGTTATTTGGCTCATTAAATAATAAAGAGCAGACGTTGGTCTGTAATGCAGAAACAAATACCGTCCCTGATCTAGCTTACTGTCAAGGTTCAGGACAGAGGAACCAATTGCAGACTCAGGGATAACGTGAATGAGGCAGGTTTTAATGGCAAAGGGCAGATCCAAAACATAGTAAAAACCAGGCAATGGAATCAAAACAGACAGCTACATGCAGGGAGTCGGGAATTTTAAAAAAAGGAAGTCCAAACAAGCAAAGGTACAGGTACAAAAACCAAAACAGAGTCCAAAAACCAGGCAGAGATCAAAACCATAAAATCCAAGAACAGAACAGATTATAGCAGGGCACAGGTACGAGGAAGCTAGAACCAGGGTAGGGAACAGAATAACAGAAAGACAAACTAGCAAGGGACAGGTTTAAATAATTAACTAAACGATAAACAGGTGTAAGTACTGCGCAACAGAAAAACAGCTGGGAGAAGACAGGAAGGAAGTCCATATATGGTGTGGGAGGCAGAGACACTAAATGGGGCACAGGTGAAATTAATGAAGTGAAAGAACTGACAGACTGCGGTGAACACAGAGGTTAACAAAAGGCAAAAACATTGGGTACTTAGACATGAAACAGATAACAGAAAAATACAGAACCTGGCACTTTTTTCTTTCACTTTAAAAATGAGTGATGGAAAAAATGAAGGTCACAACATAGATGGATGAGAGGCCATATTGCTGGGTTCGGTGGTAATATTGGTGATTCATCCAATTAAAAAGTGTGTCTGTGTTCACAAGTGACAGTGTTCAATACAGTGTTCAGTACAGTCTTCAGTATAGAGTTCAGCACAGTGTTCAGTGCAGTATTCAGTGCAATGTTCAGCCCAATGTTCAGAACAGTGTTCAGTACTGTGTTCAGTACAGTCTTCAGTATAGAGTTCAGCACAGTGTTCTGCGTCTTTAGTGCACAGCAATAAAATAAATTCTTGTAAGCTTTACATTTGCTTTAATTAATATGACCAATTATTTTGTATTACTATTTATACATTAAATCTGGTATTAGTTATCATGGGGTACGAGGGTATTTCTATGGTCTTAAAGCATAAAAGAAAAGAAAGCGAGCAGAAACAATAACTGTGCTCGCTCCTCATAAGGCTGGGCTCTGAACACGTGTGCACACAGATTATCCCTTCTGCTCTTGTTTTTCAGTTCAGAAACCGGAAAAAAGGCAGGGGATTAAGGCTTGCAAGATGATCACTTGAACGGTTGATAGAAATCGATTTGAAATTGAATTGTATCCTGTTCCAGAAGTGTCAGCAACGATAGCTAGCAAGATGGCTGTATATCCAGATAGTAAATGGCACAAACATAATGAAATGTTTATAATTATATAATTGTATATAATGCAATGACAACTGTATTATAACTATATTATTAGGCACATTTTTCTGGCTGTCATTGCCAACTCTTCTGGAACGCTATACAATACCATAGTTAAGAGTAAAAAGAGAAAACTCACCCAGGGCACTCACATGGATATTAAAAAAGCCTTCATTCCATGGACTAGAACATATTTAAAAAGTGCTGGCAAGCAACGGCGTTGCAGCTAAACAGCCTGAATCAGGGCTAATACCATAGTTAACTAGCAATTCACATCACCATGTTCAATTAACCGTTTCCTCATACAAGAGTTGACATGGATATTCTCCACATATAGTACTGTGCACAGGTTTTTAGGCAGGTGTGAAAAAATGCTGTAAAGTAAGAATGCTTTCAAAAATAGAAATGTTAATTGTTTATTTTTATCAATTCACAAAATGCAAAGCGAGTGAACAGAGGGATCTCAGGGATTTCTTGGAAGAATTGCGGCCAAAAAGCCTTACCTCCGACGTAGAAACAAGGCCAAGCAACTCAACTATGCACAAAAACACAGGAACTGGGGTGCAGAAAAATGGCAGCAGGTTCTCTGGACTGATGAGTCAAAATGTGAAATATTTGGCTGGAGCAGAAGGCAGTTTGTTCGCTGAACACAGAGCTGTACTGAGAGCGGTACCAGAATGAGTGTCTGCAGGCAACAGTGAAGCATGGTGGAGGTCCCTTGCATGTTTGGGGCTGCATTTCTGCAAATGGAGTTGGGGATTTGGTCAGAATTAATGTTCTCCTCAATGCTGAGAAGTACAGGTGGATACTTATCCATCGTGCAATACCATCAGGGAGGCATCTGATTGGCTCCAAATGTATTCTGGAGCAGGACAACGACCCCAAACATACAGCCAATGTCATTAAGAACTATCTTCAGCGTAAAGAAGAACAAGGAGTCCTGGAAGTGATGGTATGGCCCCACAGAGCCCTGATGTCAACATCATCGAGTCTGTCTGGGATTACATGAAGAGACAGAAGCATTTGTGGCTGCCTTAATCCACAGACGAACTGAAGCTAGTTCTCCAAGATGTTTGGAACAACCTACCTGCTGAGTTCCTTCAAAAACTGTGCAAGTATACCTAGAATGATTGATGCTCATTTGAAGGGTGGTCACACCAAATATTGATTTGATTTCGATTTTTCTTCTGTTCATTCACTTCTTCTGTTCATACAGTTTGTTAATTGATAAAAATAAACTATTAACATTTCTATTTTTGAAAGCATTCTTATTTTACAGCATTGTTTCACACCTGCCTATAATTGCACAGTACTGTACATCTCAGTGAATACAGCACATTCCAATACATTGCCTGACAGGATATTTGTGTCTGGTTGAATTATTGCTATTTTGTGTTGCGTTTCTAAAGGACATAACATTGATTGATTTCAATTAAAATTGAATCTATTGACCGTGGAGGTGATCATCTAGCAAGCCTTAATCCTGTGACATATTTCCGGTTTAAATAAAACAAAGAAACGAGGGCTCAAAACTGAAATTCGAGAGCCTAAAATTGAAAAACACGATCATAAAACTGCGAAGCGAGAGCAGAAGTTCTCGAGAATCTGAAGTGAAAACAATTGAGAGCCCAGACTTGTGAGGAGACAGTGTTTTCACTTTCACAGTCTAATTTGATGAAAGGGGACAGTTGGAGACTAAAAGTATCATGTACTTTACGAAACATGTTTCACGAGTATTGTCATGAATGTGTAGAAATAGCTGACATGAGGTCCAGCTATTGCTCAGAACGTAACTGACCAGGTAAGGAAGATCACTGCACAATTAACTCACCAAAACCTTTTTATCAGGTCTAAATTTGCTGATGATTTTGTGGCAAAACTGCTATCCTACAGCTTTTCAATGACCAGAGAGAGAAAAAAAGATCAGATTTTTCTTATTTCTGAAGGGAACATCACATTAGTTAGTAACCTAATAACTGAGCTGATTGATTAACTTTTAATAATCATACAACACATATATGCATAATGTGGCCTCCGAGAGCACTTTGTTATAAGTGGCTAATTCATACGAGAGATCAATTAACAGGTCATTAAACTTTGGTGAATCACATTTTACTTTGGAAATTCATAGGCATGCTGCAAAGTATGAATGCCCCATATTCATTTAAGGATATATATTTTGGACACTTGAATGCTGAAAACAAATAATTTGTGGAAAATGAAATTTTCAAAGACAATTTATAATGAGTGAATCAATTCTGTTCACAAAATCAAAAAGAACTTCAGACTTATGTTTTCTGTTAGCTGAAGTGATCAAAACAGATGACCAGAATGAAAAGCAGCAAGCAGTGAAACCCCCAGGTCAAATTTGAGAGCCTGGGCTCAATTCGGGCCTTTTATCAGGACCTGCTCTCATTGTCAACTTCCTCCTATTTCATAGATAATGCCGTAATCTTTACACGTTCACTGTGGGCAGGCATCTTTTGCTAAAATGACTGAGATCATGATGTTGAGTACTGAGAAAATAATGTTGTAGAACCTTGGACAGTTTTTCATTAAATGGTTGGGCTTGTTCTTGACTACAGGTATTTATTGAAACCTCAACTTTTCACCAACTCAACTTAATTAGTTCATTTTATGTTTTTTTTTTCCATTGATCCGGTTGTGGAGTATATGACTGTTTATATACTATTATCTGTTACAATCTGTATGTGATCAAAAGCAAACCTTAACTCTGAATGGTACAGTTAAACATGAGACCTTTCTTTTTTAAAGCAAGATTGGTTTTTATTTTCAAAAGGAAAAGGGCCCTGTACAAAAGTTTGGGAACCCTTTTGGATTATTTTTTGTTACTTTTTAAGAAGATGATTACCAATGCCCAGACCCAGGTGATTTACTCGTTAGGGCTTCAATGATTCAGGTCAGTAAAATTCCAGGGCTGAACTCCATGCCTTCTAAAGTATCCCAGTGGTTGTTCTGTCTGGTAACCATAGGTTCTTCTTGTCCAAAGATTTCATAATAAAGATGGTTCATTTCCACCAAGATGGAAAAGGCTACGTAAACTCTCTCAATGTTTCAAACTGCCTATTTCCACTGTCAGAAAATGGGAGATAAATGGAACAGTTGAATATATACCAAGAAATATGTTTAGAACAGCAGTCCAGGTGTATTTTTCTAGTTCTGGATGTGATGCTTTGACTTGTGGTAGAACCTATGCACTTGTAAGTCGCTTTGGATTAAAAGCGTCTGCCAAATGACTAAAATGTAAATGTAAAAAAAAAATATTTCAGATAGAATGGCCCGAGACCTGGTGAGATATTATCTGACGAACCCACACATCACTGCAAAAGAGCTACAAAAAAAGAGTAGCAGACACAGGTCTAGCTGTTCACAGGACAATACAACGTACTTTAAACAACAAAGACCTTGTCAGAAAGAATGACCTCAATAAAATTATGCATCTGAAGTTTGCAAAAATAAAACATTGAGAAGCCTGAAGCCTTTTGGACAATGTGCTTTGGCCTGACAAAACCAAAATGGAACTTTTTGGCCACCACCAAAGAAGGTAGAGGAGCAAAAGGAGTGCCTTTGTAGAGAAGAATACCATGCCAACTGTTAAGCATGGAGGTGGAGCCATTATGCTTTGGGGCTGTGTGGCAGCTGGGGGCACAGGAAATATTGTGCGAGTGGAAGGAAGAATGGATTCCGCCAAGAAATTCTAGAGGCTAATGTTTGAAGGTCAGTCCAGACATTGAAGTTGAAGAGAGGTTGGGCATTCCTGGAAGACAATAATCCAAAGCATACCTCAAAGTGAACCATGAAGTACCTCCAGGAAAGACAGATGAAGGTTTTGGAATGGTCCCCAGACTTTAATATTATTGAAAATCTGTGGAGAGGTCTCAAACATGCCGTACATGCAAGGAGGCTGAAGAATATGGCTGGAGGTGTTCTGCCAGGAAGAATGGGGGATATTCCAAAAACTAGAGTAGAAATACTCTTAGTGGAGTGGATTTGCACTGGGCCTTTTTTCTTTTTTTATTATGTTGAATCTGTCAAACATTAAAATAAAAAAGTAATCCTAAGAAATGTCATGTTTAACTTTGTACCATTAAGGAGTTAGGTTTGCTTCTGTTCACTTAGATATTAATTGGAAAAGACTTTTTGACCAGGGATGCCCAAATCTTTGCACACTACTGTATATTTGTGATAATTAATTTTTTTTAGTGATCCTTGTGAAATGCTTTGTGCATCAATGTGCATCTATCCTTGGAAAGGTCTGTCTTAATGTCGTCATTATGGAAGGGTTTGTGTATGGCACGTCATAATTTTCAACCAGTACAACTATGGTTACAGTATCTTTCTGAGACAGTAAATATTGTAATATTTATATATTCTGCATAGAGCAAAATAAATTCATACCTTTGTACGAGTCTCTGTTTCATATTGTAAAACATACAGATAGTGCTGAAAGAATATTGCTGCACCACGGACAGAATCTACACTGTTGGTTCATAATGCACATTCTTGCTGTGGTGGCCCTGCTGTTAAGATAATCCCTTTTCACCATGGTGGCTCTTGGTTACATTCACCATGTAATAAATAAGCATTTACAGGTTTATTACTTATAGTAGTTATTACTAGCTGCTAGTACTTATTACAGATCTTATACATCTTATGGCCAGCGGAGGATGGGCATCCCTGTATATTCTGAGATTTCTTCCCATTGGGGAGTTTTTTCTCGCCACTGTTTGAGGGTTTTCTCCCCACTTAATTTTTCACATTATGTGCCATTTGGGTGTTTCCCTTTTTTTCTTCCCTTGAGTTACTCTGTAAAGTTTCTTTGTGATAGTCTTCGGTGAAACGCACTATACAAATAAAATTGTATTGAAAATAAGTTTCATTATATCGTTCCTATGAATCAACCAGGTAGGAACGGCTAGTGGTTTTTGTAGGCCCATCTCACTGTGCACCAGTTCAGGTATAGCGCAGACATGCACACTCTGGAGCTCCTCTGCCAGCCCACACTGCCTCTGATATGCAGTCCTGCGGCAGGGCAATAGACAGGTGGTTACTCCACACATACAGTAGATGTGCAGGTACGCCATATGCTCCGGGGGGAACAGGACTGCCTGTCTTCAGCGGTCCGCCATTTTACATTGCTGGCTACAGACAGCACTGCCATTCTGTTGAGGCTTCTTTCTTCATAATGGACACACTTTGACCTCGTTTACAACTTTCTGCATTTGAGCAATGAATGAGAGCCGCTATAGCTATAGAGGATACACTCCTGTTTATTTCAGCCATATTGCTGCTCTGTGCACTCAGTACATTTAGTGCTCATATGGGCTGTTTCCTAATGGCTGTTCACTACTGTACAGACGCATATAAGCCCATTGCCCCAGTCCTTTAATATCTATACTGAATTAATGACTTGGGTGTAGTTCTCACCCACACAGTGTAGCCCATACCAGACCTGTTTCAAATGCATAATTGTTTTGGATTCAAGTACTTTCCTGTGCTTCCTCTTGTCTGGTGCAATTAAACTAACCAGGAGGACCAGAAGGTGAGGTTTGCACTTTCTGAGAGTAAAGCATATAAAAGTATTTGAATCCAAAACAATCACATATTTGATTCAGGTCTTTAAAACTATATTTTTACTCTGAACATTTAAGTCAATGCTTGACTTTAAGACATACAGACCATAAAAGCAAATACATTAATAAGTAGCTACAAACACAGCTGATGTGGTTGTTTGTGACTGGTGAAGGGTGAAGTTAGCTTCCAAGCAATGCACAACTCCAGGGTTACTTTCACTTTGATCACTTTCATGTTGCTTTTAAAAGTTATTTTCACTCTGAATCTTGGCATTAAGACATGCAGATTATGAAATCCAAGATACTGTTCTACAAAATAAACATGAAAGCTTAAAACAGCCCAAAATGAAAATCTTTACATGAACATCGATTAATGGGAAATTGGCCATCGCAACTTACGACTGATTATGACAGACCGTTTCACAAATTAGGACATTTGTTCCGAAAAACATGCTTTTATGCATTTAGTTGCTGCCGCATGATTGGCTGATTAAATATTTGCATTAACAAGCTGGTGTATAAGTATACCTAATAAAGTGATCACTGATTGTATAAGACAGCTTCCAGTACCTAGTCTTGATTCTAGGCTTTTGATTGCTTTTGGAGTCTGTTATT
Organism: Conger conger; assembly: GCF_963514075.1. NCBI lineage: Eukaryota > Metazoa > Chordata > Actinopteri > Anguilliformes > Congridae > Conger > Conger conger. The sequence goes on from NC_083771.1 coordinate 9,320,896, forward strand.
GGCATTTGTCAATATGAGGACCAGACTTATGCCAATGATAATCAAGGGAGCCATTCTGAGGCTGAGAAATAAAAAACAGTCAGAGACATAGACCAAATAATATTCTTATCAAAATAAACAGTTTGGAACATCACTAGAAAGAAACTGGGGAGCTCAGTAGTTAGAAAGGCACTGATAGGCCGAAGTTTTGTTGCTGGAATGAAGACAAACACCTGTCCAGCGGATCAGAAACATTGACGTGTGACATTTTTTCTTACTTCTCAACCTCATCATCATTGGTATAGACTCCAAAAGCAATCAGATGCCTACAATCAGGACTATATACTGAAAGCTTTCTTGTGCTTGTACTCAGGAAGCGATTGAATACACCTGGCTGATCAGAAACAGCTGTGTAGCCAACTGTCTAATTGGGAGGATTATGTTTACAATTCATATGAGGATCAGCCATTAACGATGTAAATACCCTCAAATTAAAGGTGACAGTCTGCACTTTCACCTGATGTTCAAAATTTCATTTCATATCCAATGCTGTATGAAATAACATAAATTTGACCACTGTCCAAATATTTATGGACTGCACTGTATATGTCTATGTATTTGTTTATTGTTTGAATGTTTTATGCTAAAATTATTGTATTTACTTGTCAGCATATACTGCTGTTTTACATCCAACTTCAAGCTGACATATTATGGCACATTTGAGGTGATTAGCAACATCTTAATGACATTTAGTATTCACTGGAGCAATGACTGGCACAAGACCTGGGCCTAATGTTGAAAGGGCGTGTAAGCATATGTTTTAAATTCCTCCTTGGTAAAGATGCAAGACTTGAGTTGACTGCACAGAGAAGGAGTTATATTCATTGTATGAGATACAATTAATATACATAGATCACAAGCAGTGCATTGCTGTACATTTTTATTTGTTGTGAACAGCATTTTTGGAGTGGCAGTGTACTTGGGTCAATGGCGAATTGAGTAGGCTAATCACACAGGATTTACAAAGGCTCATTGTTTCCTGACAATATTATTTTTACTTCATCTGTGTGGCAGTCTAAAAATTTAAGAGAAACATGATTACGCATAGTTTAAATTGAAATGACATATTGCAGTGCCAAGATACCTGAATTTTTCCATGCGTTGCTTTGTGTCTTCTTGGTCTGTTTTAAACTTTTTAATCACAGATGAAATTTGTTATAAGCAAATGGTATAGTTTGTAATGGAGCCTAATAACCTAAAGGCCTGGATAACATTATCTGTCTGGAGAATCATATTTCTGGACAGTCTGTGATTGTTACATAGGCCAATTACAATAGACTTCCTGGTACACGTGCACCAGCAGAGACGCTATTCCATTTACGCATTACAAATTCATTAAATAAGCTAAGCCATTGTGTTACAATTTTTCCGGCCAATGTGTTCAGCGCGAAGCTCAACCACACAAGCACAACAAATATATTTTAAAACAGGCAACAAACGAAAAAATGTTCTGCCTTTTCTACGCAATAGACTATCATCTGTAAGTAGCCTACTCCGAATATAATTCACCAGCTCGTTTCGATCAGCATGTTCTTCCTTCGGAGAAGCGCACACCGACTCAAGCGCGTCGCTGCTTATCCTGCTATTCCGAATCTGGAGAGTTCGCCTAAAGGTTGCTCGTCTCTCGATGGTCTGTTTTTACACGTTTGCAAGTTGTCGAGCCTACGAATCTTCGCTTTATTTGATTTTATGTAAGCTACTCATCGCTGTCCTATCCACCCCTGGTTATTGGCTAAACGAACGGCGTTTCTTGCGCGCGTTATAATAATTACTGTACTTTGATAGGTAGTAATTGTAATTTTATCATTGATTGGCAGCTCGTTGGGTAGATACAATACATTGATACTCTGCCATGAAGACAGAGCAACTCGTTGCCAGTATTATACATGAAGGGGAACTAGAATCCTGTGAATAAGATGGGCACTTAATATGATATGGAGCGAATGGAGCGATTAAAACGCACTGTATGACCAGGTGTGTCCTGTCCTTGCATTTCTATGCAATGATCATACGTGAATAAAAAATAAATTCGGAAGCCACCGGTTAGTCTCACATATGTTTCCTGAATATTGATTCAATCTAGTTTACTTAACACATTTATCCTAAACTTAAATATAGTCATGTGTCAACCGAATGCAACGAACACACAAGACGGCTGCTAGCTTGGGCAATCACAGATGTAAGCCGAAATACCTTGGGCCATGACGTCAGAGCACATGTGCTTCAGGAGCCAAGGGGTATTATGCTTGCATTTCAATATTACATTACATTTCAATAATTGTCTTTTACAATAAACGAGTAATAAAGAGTAGACCTAATCGAAAACGCCAAAGGGAGACAACGCGGTCACACATTCTTTGTCCAAGTAAATATATTAAACAAACTATGTCTTTACCCAATTATTCTGTTTGTAATGTTATGATGGAACAGAATGCAATTATTTAATTTCGGAAAAGTGAAAAATGACCATTGTGGACTGTGATGTCTGAGGGTGGGCTATAGTTACCGTTGGTTGAATAAAAGTGAACTGAAATAAAAGTGATTACGAACTCATTTAAACATACTACCTTGACAAATCTAAAAAAGAAGTTACCGAACTTTGTTTTGATATATGACTCCCCACGTGACTGTGATAATGGCTGAGGATTATAACGCACGTGTCATGCTGTGCACAGAATTGAAGCAATATTTAAATCAAAATGAATAATGGCGTATTTCAGCTGGCAGAGAGATTTTTCGTATTTAAAAATTATAATTAGTCGCCTAGAGCAGTTTTGATATTGACACATTTAGTGTTAAATGGCGCAAATCTGGTAAGTCTTGAGTCCCCGAATTGATAACATTATGATGATGATGATGATGCTTATTATTATTATTGGTATTGTTATAATTATAATTATAATTGGTGTTGTTGTTGTTGTTATTATTATTATTATTATTATTATTATTATTATTAGCCTATTATTACTGCTAATGCTAGTAGTAGCCTTTTAGCTGTGGTAGTGGCAGTAGAATCAGCTTTAACCCCCACATACAATTTTTTTTTGTATGTGTCACACCATACACGCGTTTTCTACATTATGGAACTAAAGAATTAATTGACGATTAACAGTAAAGGGCTCACAATATACTTTACTGATCCATATTATTAGTCATCAGCCTAATACAATGAATAGTAGCCTATGTGTGACATTGAACTGAGTTAAATTAATGTAAACAATCGTTCATAATATTTTAAATACCGCAAGAAATCTGCGTATGGTTTCTGTAGCCTGAATGTTTCCTGTCTTTCCCCCCGTTATTTACACAGTGCGTATTTAAGTTATTTTTAAGCCCGTGGTATTGAAGGCTGAGAGCGAGTCCCATCTGCGGAATCCTAAACCTAATTTAGATCTCATCGTTTCTGCTTTTGTCTCGCCTCTACAGCCGCCCTCAAAGCACAACACCAAGCAGCAACAGACCGCAAAGGACGGCGAGTGCACCTACAGCAAAATAATTGTGAAAACGAATAAATGAACCATTACCTTTTGAATAGAAATGAGAATATAACAATACCCGCATTTTCTCTTTTATTGCAAATGAATATAATTTTATTTAAATAATCTCTGATGAAACAGAACTGGTTTGTGCGTATAGGCCAATGCTGAATATTCTAGAATTTGTATCAGTAGGCCAACTGTATATCCTTGATATTCTTTTCACAGCTTGTATTCTTTATTATGAGGAAAACATATAGCTACTCGTGCCTGTTGGGACACTGAAGAGATTATGTGACAGAACTCGGCGGCTAGGGAAAATAAAAAACAGGCACATTCACATTCAAAACCAAACTAATTCATTTTTCATTCAAATGATTTTTAAAACATAGACGCATATACTGGAGAGCATTTTAACGCTATGAAATAAGCGCGGTTTTAGAATCTGTCCTTGGTTATGGGCGGACAGGTTGGCTAGTTAATAGGTGAGTTTGGTTTATTTTACACTGTACATAGACGTACATTGGAATAGGTTCCTACAAATTGTTAAAGCGTGGTTGATTTTGGCACATTTCATAGTGATTGAAACGGGATATATAGGCTAGGGAAGGGTCGTGTGGCATTGATTTGGGGCCGTACAGCCACACTTGATTTCTGGCTCTTCTGTTTTAATCTCTCAGAGAGATTAGTCTATAATCAGATATTTTGGTTTGTATGGTCATATTTATGAATACAATGTACATTTTAATAAGCGGAGCTGTACACTTAATGCAATGAATCTCAGACTATTGTAGCCTAAACTACTCCCTGAAAACCCTCGCTCGCCATAATATTAATTTCATACTAAACGACTCGATAATATCGTTGTATGCCAAGAGTTAAAGCAGTTTAGCGTATTGATTAGCTGGTGTCCCTGAAATCTTGCATTTTTTCCAGATCATCACTCTCAGCTTAATTGTAGTCAGTGGCGGTTCTCCTAATGATGAAAAAGATGACAGGTCGACAGCTAATCATCATTTTATTTCCATCCCTCCCTTCCATGGTTTAATTTACAATTGATTGAAGTTGTGAATTTTCTGACTTGAATTGTGTTCGTTTCTATAGTGCAGCTTAAACGATTGCCATCTGACCTTGTTATAGTCAGTCGTATAGCCTACACTGAATGGTTGACTGGCTTGCAGGGCACTAACAACAGCGACAATTGGAGTTGACAATTATGACAACAGCTGTTCTTATAATAATAATTGTAGGCCTAGCTAATAATAGTAACAATAACAATACATTATTATTGTGATTATCATTAATATTATTAGGCCTATTATTATTATTTTGAACAATTTTATTTTTGATGTTACCCTGGTGTCTATGGGAAATTGAAGCATAGCAGTCTGGTGAGCATATTGACGGCATACTTTGTGGATACAGAAACTAATAAAACTTCGCGATTCGGTCGGATTCGATCACGCTGAAATTATGCAATAATTGAATTTAACGGCCTTGTGTTTCCACTACTAACTTGCATTTATCTTTTTATTTTAGCATCGTTTTGGCACCGGGCAATTGCTTCTTTCTTTCTCATTCTGGTTTTATTGATGAGGGTTATATTCAAGTATTATTTTTTTTGTTAGACTTGTTCGATGGTTGGTCAGCTCTGAGTGATTCCAAATCGGCTCATATTTGATCATTCATGCTTGTAGTAGGAGGTGTTTTGGCTCAAAATCAAATACCTCGCCATATCTTATTCTGAATTATTATCTAGGCCAGTTATTAAGTAGGAATATTATTTCATTTAAATCACAATGAACTGCAATAAGCTAAATACAGATGTTCAAGAATATCTTATCCTGCAGTCCCGTTTGCTCTGAACTGAAAAGGAGGGAATTAACTAAACAGGGTATAGCTAGGTGTAAACAGGTCATAATTTAAATGAGCGATATAGTCTCTAAGCATGACATCATTCAGTATGTTAGAGAGAGCGGCTCCATTAGCTTTTGTAGCTACATATATCTCTTCAGATGTTTCTCACATATTGCTAACACACTGTGTACATATGGTGCTTGTCGATTGGTGAGTTTTCCTCATTCAGAGTGGAGGTGAACGGCGTCCGCATCAGCCCGGGGCTTGGCTCCTGGATTAGCCTCTCTTTAGAGTTGAGTGGCAGTTAGCGAAACGTCATTGGCTCCCCGTAAAAAGGCTTTTCAGTAGCGGTGCAAGTCGAGGAGCAGAGCTACGCCAATCAACTCGCATTGAACTACACACAGGAAGTCCTTTTAAAGGGAATAAGTCGACTGGCAATGCGCACTTATTCATTCTTCATCGACTGTTAACTCACTGGAAGAGAGCAAAGCAGCTGCCCTGAACGGATTTTATGTGTTTATTTCCGACATACGTCATTACATCTTTTATTGTGCTGCTGCAAGTTCGCATCGCAGGCATAGCCATGCTTCATTGTTTTATTTGGTAGCGTTTGGATTTTATTCTCACTGGCGGTAAGCAAATTCTACTGTTGACATTTCTTTTACTAGGTTGTGAAAACAATCAAGAAATATTTTAGGTCTAGTTATGTTTAGATTTTGTTAGATAGTTGTTAGATTTTTTTTGCCGATAATAGGCTATATTGTGCCCTACATATTATCGTAGCATAAACCTATAGGTACTAGTAAAAACTAAAACTGTGTGATGCTGGGTTTATCCATGAATGTGATTATTCAAGGCAAAGCTAACACGAGATTATAGTTTAGTTTTTCACTCCGTGTAGCATCGGCGGCTACAACAGGTTGGAGTGTGCGTGAGAAATACCTTTATGAACATTCCGACTGGAGAGCGGTGTATAATAATAATTAATAACAACAACAACAACAACAACAATAATAATCATATTAATAATAATAGTTATAACGTGATATTATGTATGATCTTGTTATCCTGACGAGCTGAATGAAAGTATAAATTTTTTTTCCGCATCATTCACCTTTATTCATGGCGACAAACATTTAGATGTAGGGTGGTAGTAACACTTGTTTGATTATATTTATTTTTAAAATAACTTTATTTATTTGAAGGTAGCGAGATTATATTGTACGATAGTCTGGGAATACTCAACGGGCAATACATTTCAACAAAAATGTGCAAAGCTCACGTACGAGGCAAAATAATGAAAGTATTAAGTTTACATGGTGAGTTATCCAAACTAAAAAATAAATCATGGACCTATGCACCTATATTTTGTGCGTGCATTTCATGTGCGTTGTTTAAATATAAAAAACCGTATAGGTACTTCAACTATGGTTGAATTAAACACATAAAGTTTCAAAATGGTGTAAGCAGTTGTAATTTTTCTAAATTGATACATTGACGTTCGGTAAAGTTTGATTTATCTTTTACAGTTAAATGTCAAATCTATCAATTATTGCTGAATTAACTGAGATAATTGTATATAAATAAATATGGCTGGACAGATATCACACTATTTTTTACCTTTTGTATTTTCGTGGTATTGTTGTTGCTATCAATTACTTTGAGTGTTGAAAATAATAATAATAATAATAATAATAATAATAGTTAAAAATAAAAAAATAATAGTAATAATAATAGATCAATGCATGCATTTTCTTGATAGGATAACAATTTGTTGACTGCTGTGGAAACAATTACAATTGTGAGATAATGCGTAAAAAAAAGAACATTTGAATTCAATAGTGAATTTTTTTTTTAAACATTTTAAACATTTGCTTGTAATTAGTTTACGCTTCTAAATGGACAATCATTTTTCTCCTCTCTCGAATTGTTGCTCAGTGCGGGGGGAACTGAGCTATCATTAGGCCGTCTCTGCAGAATGGACAAAGCCCTTCTCCCTGGCCCCAGCGACATCGTGATGACCACGCCGGCCAGCTCCTTCCAGCCTCAGCCCGTCACCCCCCCTCGCCCCGGACACTCGCTCAAGCCCAACCAGGTGGGCCAGGTCATCCTGTACGGGGTGCCCATCGTGTCGCTGGTGATCGACGGCCAGGAGCGCCTCTGCCTGGCGCAGATCTCCAACACCCTGCTCAAGAACTACAGCTACAACGAGATCCACAACCGGCGGGTGGCGCTGGGCATCACGTGCGTGCAGTGCACCCCGGTGCAGCTGGAGATCCTGCGCCGGGCGGGCGCCATGCCCATCTCCTCCCGCCGCTGTGGCATGATCACCAAGCGCGAGGCCGAACGCCTCTGCAAGTCCTTCCTGGGCGAGAACGCGCCGCCCAAGCTGCCCGACAACTTCGCCTTCGACGTGTCGCACGAGTGCGCCTGGGGCTGCCGCGGCAACTTCATCCCCGCCCGCTACAACAGCTCGCGCGCCAAGTGCATCAAGTGCTCCTACTGCAACATGTACTTCTCCCCCAACAAGTTCATCTTCCACTCGCACCGCACGCCCGAGGCCAAGTACACCCAGCCCGACGCCGCCAACTTCAACTCCTGGCGCCGGCACCTGAAGCTGTCCGACAAGACCCCGCCGGACGACCTGGCCTTCGCCTGGGAGGACGTGAAGGCCATGTTCAACGGGGGCAGCCGCAAGCGCGCCCTGCCGTCTGGCCACTGCTCGGCGCTGGGAGCCGGCAAGGCCAGCTCCGTCCTGCCCCACATGCTCTCCGCCGACCCGGGCCAGAAGAGGGGCCGCTTTGAGGAGGACGACGACATGGACGGCGGCAGCTTGTCGCCCGGTAAGAACGCGCGCAGCTACCCGGTCATCCCCGTGCCCAGCAAGAGCTTCAGCATGCTGCAGAAGTTCCCCACGGCCTCGCTGTTCCCCAGCCCCTACACCTTCCCCGCCTTCAGCCTCTGTCCGCAGAAGAAGGACGACGGCGAGGCGCCGGGCGCGCAGAAGAGTGCCGGGCTGTCCGGCCTCCTGTGGCCCGGCCGAAAAGACGCCTTCTACCCCCCCTTCTGCATGTTCTGGCCCCCCAGGGCCGCCGGCGGCCTGCCCGTCCCCACCTACCTCCAGCCGCAGCCCAACACGCTCACCTCCCTCGCCGAGAGCCCCGGACTGCGCCAGGCCTTCCTGGACCTGTCGGAGCAGGGCGAGGTGGGGCCCAGCCTGAACGCGGCCCCCCGGTCGGGGCTGTTCGAGGGCGACTGCACCCCCCTGGGCCCCAGCGTGCAGCCGGCCTCGGACAGCTGGCTGAAGCTGCTGGACGCCCCCTCTCTGCAGGCCAGGAAGGCCAGCTACCATTCGGCCTTCCGGCCGGTGGTGAAGGACGCGGAAAGCATCGCCAAGCTGCACGGCGGTCTGGAGGACCTGGGCCCGGACCGGCACCCCTCCCCCGGCACCAGCTGCAGCTACCCCAGCGAGAGCGGCGACAGCGAGGAGGAGCAGGAGGTGGACGTGGAGACCAAGCAGGACGAGGAGGAGGACGGCAGCTTCGGGGGCCGGCCGCAGGAGGACCGCTCCCTGCACCTCCAGGGACTGCGCGGGACGGACGAGCGGGAGCGGGGCCTCTTTCCCAGCGCCTCCCCGGGAAGCGTGCCGGAGAAAGCGGGCCAGACTGCGGCTCCAGCTGCCGTGCGGAAAGACCCCAGCCCCATTCCCGCTCTGCTGGAGGACGCGGCCTACAAACATGTAAATATTCCCTCAAGGCAGTTTAGCTAATTGTTATTTAAATGCTGCTGTAGGCAGGGTTGATCTTTATGCATTACAAGATTGATAGCAGCAGCTCCCTGCAGAAATAAAATATTCAGAGGACTTCTGAGTCTTCCTAATAAACCATATTGTTTAATGGCTAAATTATATTTGTCCTTTTGTCATTTTTGCCTATTAGCCTTTTTAATCTTTAACCTATCGACACTCTATTAACTGGGAATATAGGAACAGGCAGCTACAGCTGTGTTGGGTTTGACAGACTGTTCAGACAGCATTGTAAAATAATTTGCAGAGGAATAGCACGAGCACAGCGTGTAACACAGATATAGCAACAATTCACCTTTGTGAGCTTCACAGAATAGACAGGCAGTAATAACTGAGCGGGTTTAAGTTTAAATATTAAAACTATTGACACGATTATTCACACCATTATGAATCAGATTGTTTACAGTGTTGACAAAGTGTATTCTGTGGTGTGATTTCACTGGAATGCCGTATTCTGTCTCCCATTTCCAGGCTCAGAAACCCCAGGCCGATGGACAGACAGCGTTCACATCCAAAGAAAATTGCAGCTTTCCAGGTGAGCATGTACTGTGCCTCTCTAAACTCTGGTGGATGGTCACAGATTAATTCCTATATTTGAAATTTTTTAAATAGTATAATCAATAATACAATCATTTCTAAGCCCAAATTAGCTATAAAGATGCCGGAGGCACATTATCAACAACACACAAGCCAAGAACAGGATAAATAATACCAATATTAAAATAGAATAACACAGAAATCTGAGACGGTGTAATAACATATTTTGCACATCATACTACGGCATATTGGGGGATTGGTTGATAATCTACGTACATGAATGTGAGGATTAATAGTAGGTTATGTTGTTGATTCTCAGCGGATTAGTCCTTTTTGGGATAAAGGGTTCAGAAAAGCATTAAGATGATTTATGAATTGTTTGTTTCGATTCTGCCTACATTAATATTAGTGCCATGCACTAGAGGAAATGTTCCCCATTGAAATACTACAGATTGCCATTCAAGCCTGCAGATATATGAGTGGATGTTATCATCTCTGCTGCGCTCCTTCTCTTCCAGATGAAAACAAAGAGGAGAGAAACTTCTTTGTCTCCGACAGGGACCCCTCAGGCCCAGAGTACTGGAGAGAGACTGGCGGTATGAACACTGTCCATACACTGAAGCACATTCATCTACGCAACACTTTATTTTACACACATGCCTATTCATAGAATCACTATAATACAAAAAAATAATCAATAACATAAATTTGTGAAATGATACGTATTTCATGGAAAAAAAAAAAGGAAACAATATTGTATGCAAAAATGTGTTTGTAATCCATGTTAGGGAGTTTATGAAAGGTCAGTGCTTTCAGAGGTGTACTGACTGAAGGAAATTTCTGGAATAAAAGGGCGAGAGAGTGCTGTTCCTTAGAGAGAGCGCTCCTCCAGCATGCGCTGTGCTGCTGGGACCTCTTACCGTTTAAAAAGATGATCAGCTCAACACACAAAAGGTGACAATCACCATTTGAGCTGTAGAAAATGGATATAATTGCCTTCTCCTCTGAAAAAACCTCCACATTACAAAGATCACCGTTTATTGCCTTTTATATCTGTCAAAAAGACATTAAAAGTGTTTTATGATCTATGCCAACGTTTATATTATCTCATCGATAATGATCTCTTCACGAAATGTATAGTATATTTCAAAAAATTACACAAAACAAATTAAATGAAACCATCTCTGCCTGATTGCTAAATGTCTCCAAGGCTGTTAAGAACGTGATTAGAAGTTCTGATTCCAGAGTCTAAGGCACTGTCTAAAGAGAGTTCTGTTTCTTGGGAGAAAAATAATCTAATTTTCCATTTATGTAATGCAAACTGCCTTGGCTTTGACTATTCACGGTTAATTGACTGTCAAACGAGGTTGTTATCCTCGGGCAGTGTCTGCAAATTTGCTTGTCAAATGAGACAGAGAGAGGAAGAGAGGGAGATCACCCGCATTTCTAAATCAGGAAAATGTTGTGGGGCTTAAGAAAGCAAAATGTGAAGGGGGGGGGGGGATTATGCATAAAATGTTCTAAGGCATTGAAGGCATTTGATTTGTTATACAATATGTGTTTTGTTAATGAAAATACAAGTATGCGCTGCGCCCCACATACATAGACTGTGTGTGTTTGTGTGTGTGTGTGTGTGTGTGTATGTGTGCGTGCATGTCTCCGTGTGTGTGTTTTATCATTTCTGTTGTGTTATTGCACTGGGTGTCGGATACAATACACACATACAAAAATAGTTTGAGACACAAAAAAATCATTTTACATCGATTTCTTGATTTGAAAATAAACTAAATCTAATTCAGGTGCCACTGATTTCTTTTTACGAAACATAATTCATTTGTTCCTTTTTTGCTTGTAGAAATTACTTATTACCCTTGAAATAGGACATTATTGTACTTTTAGGGTGAATTCGGGAAATGCCTTCCTTATAGAACCGTGATTTCTTTGTAGCTTTAATCTTTTTCCGTAAAAAATGGCATTCCAATTGGTTGATTGGTCGGATGTTATTTCTTATAGGGTGACCTGAAACAAGCTTTAATTCTATATTATTTGTATCATACTCAACAGTTTCTAGGTTTAGTTTTTTACTTACCAGATGCTTACTGATCACAATGGTCTATTCATTAGCATTAGTGAGCTTTTTTACAATTAACATGTAAAGGGTCATTAGCTTAAGTGAACTGTGGATGTTTACAATGGGTCAACGGGCTGTGTTCATTGAAAAGTGGTGTCAAAGCAGCATCTGCTGGACACATGTGGAATTGCAGGTTCTGCAGGCTGATTTGGCTCTGGGCCAATAAAGCAAGTGTATAATTAGGTGTGGTGTGGTGTGACAGTGGTGGTGACATTGCTTATGATTACGTTACGCAAAAGTTGTATTTTCCGTTAAATAGCACAGCCAATGCACACACATCAGTAGCAATTCAAACCTGTATAGGTCGATCTCCCTCTAAACCATCTGCATGGTCTGGGTATTGGTTTCTTACTGTATGTTAGGTATTTTATGATTATTGTTTTTTTTTAAATTATTTTGTAATGGTTGATTGTGTAACAGATTATAATTTAGATGCAGTCTAGTTTCAGTTTAGCCTGTTCTTATATCCATAGCTCTGACATAAATGTCTCAAGGAATCTTTGTTATTTAATTAGAATTATCATATCTGTTCATTATTCCTCTCTGTTTTTATAGTTGATCAGTGTCAAGAAGCACGTTCACCTGCGCCCCTTAAGAAAGATGTTGAATGCATGGAGAAAGGTAGGCTAAACTGCAGATTTGTGTTGAATCCTGTCACTTCTCTTATATCCTGGGCGGGGTAGCACAAAGCAGGATCGCTGAGCTAGCGGATGAGTTGACTGAGTAAAACCGGGAAGCTTAAAAAAAAACTTTTATTCCATGTTCCGGATATGGAAGGGTTCCAAAATGTATCCTAAATCAGTAATCTTGCTTTGTAATATGTTCCCCCTTTCTGACGTCGATGTCCGTAGCTTGTTGCCACTTGTAAAGGCATGTGTGTCTCAGTTTATCTGGTTCTGTTGGCCCAGAAGAACTTCAGAAGGTTCTCCTGGAGCAGATTGACTTGCGGAGGAGGCTGGAGCAGGAGTTTCATGCACTTAAGGGAAACTCCACCTTTCCTGTGTTTCGTAAGTTACCACAAATCACACTGCTGACGTTGCTGCGATGAAGAGCCACGCCCTGTGCCCTCCATTCCTTACTGCTCCTTAATAGTGCTTTCGCATATATATCTATTAACGTGTTCATTACTATGGGTATTTTTTTATTTACTATTAGGTATTAATATTTAAGAATGTTATACTAAGACTAGGCTTATTTTTTACTGCTACAAGTGTGTCCAGATACTCAAATTCTTTTGTAATTTTCCTTCTACCATTTTTGTTCTTGATTTTTTCCTTCAAAGTTTACAATCCCCAATTGTACGAGTAAACTGACCGTGAAAACTTTGTAATCATCTGAAACAGCAGGCTAGCGCTAATTACTTTTCTCTGAAGTACCACTGTTAATTACTACCTTGTAGTACCTCATTGTAGTGCCGTGACATATATCATGCCCTACACAGACACCATTTCAGAAGAAGCACTGAATCTCAGGCATAGTGTCAGATATTAAATCTTTGTTTAATATGGGTATTGATATTTTCCGTTCAGTACAGCCATGTGTGTAAATCTTCATGATGGTTCAGTGGAACTAAAATCAAAAACTATATGTGTCCCTCACTTCACACAGATAAAATCCACTGGACATATCCATCTGGTCATATCTTTTTTTTCATATCATATTATATTATTACATTATTACAATCAATTAACACTTTTTTCCAGAGCAACTTGTAGAAGATAAGAACATATGTATTTCTAATATTGTTAAATGTAGTATAGTTTATTGTATGAAAGCATAATTTATCTGACCCTACAGATAACTTCCAAGACCAGATGAAAAGAGAGCTGGCGTACAGGGAAGAGATGGTACAGCAGCTACAGATGGTGAGAGCAGTTTCTGCCTTTTCAGCAGTAATACGTTTAGGGCTGCTGCACAGCTTTACCACTGAGATAGTGATACGAAACCAGTTATTCATTTATAGCGGGTTTCAGATTATGTGCAAGAATATACATTATTCAGAGTTTTCTGTATCTGTGTGTGTGTGTGTCTGTGTCTGTGGATTGTGCTTTGATATTATTTAATTTTATCATTTCATGTGTTATATTTTAATGCCTGACGTGTATGTGCAATATCTATTTTTGTTGGCTAAATATTTTTGCTCATGTTGATATTTGTGTTTAACCAAGCATTGTTAAGCATTTGAATGTGGTATGGCAATATTACTATTATTACTATTATTTTTATTATTATTCATAAAAATAATTAACTTTATTTTAAGAAATACCTGACTCACACCTAACTGTATGATGTTGGTGAAAGGTTTCCTCAGGTACATACTAGTACTTTCAGTAAAAATGGATGTGGAAAGAATGTGTGCTATTCACAATGAGCAAGTTGATCATTAGCTTCATGTAATAATAGAAGGATCTCTTTTCAGATTCCCTATGCAAATATCCTCCGAAAAGAGAAACTTGGTACAAATTTCAACAAGACCTAAAAGGTGAGACCTTGTGACCTGCTGAGGTGTGTCTGCTTCACCCAGGGGTGGCTTAGTCTTTGTCTAAACAATGCTGTGTTTGTGTTGTGCTGAGAGTTATTTGATATCACAGTGTGTTCCTGTGATCTTGGCAGTGTTTTGATATCAGAGTGTTTGTGTGCTGCTGGAAGTGTTTTGATATCCGAGTGTGTTTATGTAAAGCAGTGTTTTGAATATTTGTTACAATAACTAAATAAAAAAGGTATATGAAATCATTGTGATACTCAGTGTTAAATTGAAGGTACGTGGTGCTCAGTTCAGTTCAGTTAAAACCATCGTAAAAGCGTGATTCAGTGGATTTCCTCACCTCCTTCCCAAGTGTTGGGAATGTACCAGTGCGTTTTATCATGACTGAGCCCAACAGAAACTTCCCTTTTCCTGAGAGGCAGCAGCTGAGTTATTTGGCAGTCATATGTTGGTTGTTGTGAGGTGGCTACGTGCACTATACTTACAATAAAGGGAACGGACACCCCAGTTTAAGAGAAACATCCACTTTAAGGCAGGTGGCTGTGCTCAAAAAATGTGATGTGAAGGAACTATAAACTACCAATAGCATAATGCATCATTTTTATTCACATTGATTTTGCAGGACGCCAGGCCAAAAACACCAAATGACTGCAAAAAAGAAAAAGAAAAAAGAAACAAAAACTGTCTCGACCCAGAGTTTTGTGAATAACTGGGACACTAAGCATCTGAAGAAAAATGAAGATTTGCAACAACAGCGATCTTGACCTGGTTTCTCCCGAATCTGGGATTCTTCTTTGCGTAAGGACATGACTAAGAGGGACAGACCTGGCCAAGGTGGTCAGAGCACAGACAATGGTCACATACTCTCCGCACCAACCTCCTGGATGCCCTGTCCCTCAAACCAAGAGACAGGAGGGACTCTGATCCACTTTTCTGCAACCAAACAGACCCAACTTATTTTCCTTAAACTTCTCTCTGTACACTGATCAATTTTCTCTTTTTATTGTATATTGAAACTAACTCTCCAAAATTAATCTGTTGGTGGAAATTCAATAAAATACAAAGAGCATTATTTGAAGACAATTGCATTGAAATTCAAATGTACAATTCAATAATAAACCCCTCTTCCTTGTTTTGGAAGTGTAATTGACCCATTAAAATGAAAAATTAAGAATGATATTAACTGTTAATGAAATGTATTTAAATATGTTCTTGGAGTTTCTCTACTATTTATGTGGATAAATAAAAGTCTATAAGATATTGAAGCCAAAAGTGTATTCTTTAAATCTGTTAAGAAGAAAAGCCATATCTTTTATTTAATAATGAATATTTTAAAAATAATGTTTTTTATTAATAGTCCTTAATTTTATTAATGTTTCTTTTCTCATGTGTATTTCCAAAATAATTATTTCAACATGAAATAAAATAAGAATATTGTATTTTTAATAAAAATGAACACACTGTAAATGTGTGGTCTGGCTGACCAGAATGAAGGTTTAGCAACCACTAGTAGAAAAATGTTCTGTCCTTAACCAATCAGCTGGACTTTAATTGTGATGATGATGATGATGCTTAAACAGTTCCTTCTGGTCTAATTTCCCCCAAACAGGACTTCTGACTTTTGGTCTTGTTGTGAATAGCCGCTCTCATTGTCTGAGAACCACCTGAATTTCAACAGAAACGTGGAGATGTGGTCCCCTTGCTCCTGGGAGGTCGGTACAGTTGAGGTACCTGCCCCCTGCTCCTCTAAACCTCTTCTCTCTACCCTTGCCCCACTGGTTTCCATGCTTGCTAAAAATACAGAAAAACAGGGCAGGAGTTAGGGTTCATCCATACTGATGAAAACTGCTTTGGGGAGCTATGCTAATTGCTACAGTTCAGTGGTTGAGATGGGTGAGCCAATATTATCCCAGCTGTAATGTAGGGCGACAGTAAGAGCAAAGCAATTATAGAAAAATCATCTCAAATCCTGCATGGAGTTTGCAGAAAAGCATTTGAGTACTTGCCAGTTTTTATGGGGAAATGGGTGGAGTGAAGCTTATGAAATTTCTAGAGGAAAGCAAGCTCCAGTTTCAGCAGGAGAATAACCAAAATTACAATGCAAAACTGACACTGTCGCAGTCCAACAGCAGTCCAACTGAATATCCTCCAGTGACCCAATCATTCAAGACATGGCTTTAATCCAGCTTGTGTAAGACTCTATAATGGCTACGCCAAAGAATGTGAAAGAGCCTGAACAATGTTTGAAAATACACCTTTTTGCTCTTTTGGTAGAGACCTTTCCAGAAGAACTCAAACCTGTAAACGCAGCCAAAGTGCTGTCTCAATGGGGCGAATACTTACGCGCTCAAGATATTTCAAGAATTTAGGAATGTCTCTGACATGTTACTTCTATACAGTCCTGTCCAGAATTATTGGCACCCCTAGTAAAGATGAAAAAAGCCTACAATACAAAATAAGAATACAATTATCACAATTATTGACACGCCTAGACAACTGAATGTGAATATTCTGGATATTCATTCATTCCTTCATTCATTATCCTAACCCGCTTATCCTGAACAGGGTCGCAGGGGGGCTGGAGCCTATCCCAGCATACATTGGGCGAAAGGCAATATTCTGGATATTAATATTCATTTCTTATTTTAGTTTCTCTTAAGCACCTCTGAGTTGTCAGGAACTGTGGTATAAATATGAGGTGACATACAGGCCAAACTCATCCGTCTACATGGGGAAGATTAGAGAATACACAAATGAGAAAGCTTGTTGACCTTCATAAATCAAACATCCATCCATCCATTATCTTAACCCGCTTATCCTGAACAGGGTCGCAGGGGGGCTGGAGCCTATCCCAGCATACATTGGGCAGGAATACACCCTGGACAGGTCGCCAGTCCATCGCAGGGCACACACACCATTCACTCACACACTCATACCCACAGGAAATTTAGACTCTCCAATCAGCCTAACCTGCATGTCTTTGGACTGTGGGAGGAAACCGGAGTACCTGGAGGAAACCGCTACCCACTGCACCATCCGTGCCGCCCATAAATCAAACAATGGTTGAAAAAAGTGAAACATCTGAAATCTCCACTATTAGTATAATAATTAAGAAGTTTAAAACAACGGGAGCTGTGGTGAATATACCAGGAGTGTTTTTACCGCCACGCACAGTGAAGATCATGGTTCAAGTGTCTATTTTGAGAATTGGAGAAATTGGTTGTATATTGGGGTCTCCAAAACTACAGTTAGATATGGTGGTGGATCTGTGATTTTGTTGGGCTGTTTCAAAAGGCCCTGGGAAACATATTAGGATATCAAATACAAGGAGATCTTTGATCAAAATCTGACTTTGACATGATTGTGGTTGGATCTTCCAACCAATGAACAATGATCCAAAGCATCCAAATCCACAGAAAAATTGTTCACTGACCTCAGAATCAAGCTTTTGCAATGACCACGTGATTCCCCAGACCTAAATCCCCATTAAAAACCCGTTAAAACCCATGGGGTGAGCTGAAGAGGAGAGTCCACAAGTGAGGATCAAGGACTCTAAAAGGTCTGGAGAGATTTTGAATGGAAGAATGGTATCAGTCTCGGGGGAGTAAGAACTGAGACGTGAACTTGTCTGATCCTTTATTCTATACATTTCTGAAGACATCGACAAGCCATTTGCCAAGCCAAGTTGAAGTCATTTTGTCCTGTATTGCTTTTTTACTGTTGCGGGAATATTATATTTGCATCCATAATGGAAAAGAGGCAGGCAGAGGTCAAAGAGGAGATTGAATATGCCAGAAAGACTACCATTTACTTGTCCATCTATTTGAGCCACTCCGGTATTGTGGTCTTGAATAAAAAACAAACGAATCCTGCATCACTTTTTTCCCCCTAAAACTGTTGAACTGAGTGGAAATCCTTTAGCACTTTTTTGTCCCACTGAATGTCATCCTCCGAGCAGATTCTAATCAAAGCTTCTCTGTTGGACTCCATTTTGTCTGCTTTTGTTTATTCATTGAATGCTGCCTTCCTCTCTAGCTACAGCTTTTGCAGCTTTTTTCATGAAACAACAGCATTTATTTGGGCTGTTTGGAACAAATGGGGCTCATGACCCAGCCCTGCCATTGGGTTGTCACATACGCAACCCAACAACATAACCAGATGCTTGAAAAACCCCAGGATTGCTTTGGCAGTATGTTTATGTACGCCTATATCCAATGAGTTTGGTGGTATTTGGATCTGAGCAGATAAGATATTTCTGTACCCTTCTGAATTCATCCTGCTGCTGCTGTCAGCAGTCATCTCATCAGTTTAGACAGACAGATAGTCGGTTACAGTGGCAGCCATACATGCCCAGACCATAATACTACCTCCACCAGATGAGGTGGTAAAAGCTTCTGTAACTGCTGACTGTAGCCCCCCCATATATCCCCCGGGTTACGCAAATGCCAGGGTTGCCAGCCACACTTGGCACTGGGGCTAGATCCTTTCCTTTGCTGCACTTTCCTCTTCACTTTGGAATACATTCCTACTAGTCTCATCTGTCAAGTATTTGTTATAGATCTCTACAATTTTTTAAATCTACTTTGTTTAAAGCGAAATCTAACCTAGCTCTTCTGTCATCGAGGCTTACGGTGGTTTACAGTATATGATGCACTGAACCCTCTGAGGTTTTACCAGTGTATTCCTTCCTTTATGGTAGTCTTTGACACATCTATGCCTACATCCTGGAGAGTGTTCTTGATGTGTTTGAGAGTTGACAGTATTCTTCATCTCCTGCAGCAGGGATTAGCAACTCTCGGTCCTTGCGGTTCGAGAACTGCTGGTTTCCCACCCTCCCTTTACTTGGGAGTCAGGTGTGAAGGTAGTCTGGTCAATCATTAGCAGTAATTACCCAGGAGAACAGAAAATCATGGCTGGATTTGGATCCTAGGGCAAGCGTTGATGATCCATCCATCTCCCTTTACAGACAGATGCAACCTGTGCGTTACATCTCCCTTTACAGACAGATGCAACCTGTGCGTTACATCTCCCTTTACAGACAGATGCAACCTGTGCGTTACATCACCCTTAACAGACGGAGGCGACACCAGTGTTGTATTTGATTATATGACCATTTTTCAAGAAACACGACCGTTGAAATGCATTGTGATTCCTAGGCCTTTCTATGGGTTTTCTATAGGGAGCCTCTGTCCATAATGGGTTAAAGAGGATGGGACATGGAGGGAAGGAAGTCCGGGTCAATGATACTGGACCACCGGTTTTGTCCTGGTTCTGATGATAATGCCCTGTACATGGCTTTACTTCAGATTCAGCTCACCACTCAACAGGTCACTGGGGTGAAAAGAAGCTTTATTGCTGACCAGATATCCACTTTAGGCTTATAGCCTAACCTTCTTCTCAGTTATCAACATATCAGGACCTCTTAGTTGCATTTACAATTTGTCCTTGAGCGGAATATATTTTTATTATTAATATTCAACAGATCATAAATATATAAAAGTAGATGATTTTGTTGAATTGCTGCCTTATGTTCATCAGAGGGATCAAGTCTTGAAAACAGCGTAATCTCAGATTAGTTTCCCGTAATAGTAGTCTCTTCTGGAGCATTACAGTTCAGATATTTCACTATTGGGGACAAACAGAAGAACATCTCACAACACTCATGATTGTACCTAATAAATTAAAATATATTACTTATTATCCATTATTTAATTCATCAGGCAAGAGAGTTTCATAAACATCACACATCATAAACAACATCACCCAGGTCATGGATCTTGGGCAGAAATTACAGGAGTGCTGCATCCATCCATCCCTGGGCTGCCTCAGCTGGTGTGCCTCCACAGCCTCTTCCATGACCAGGAGAAGTGTTGACTTCTACCTCCAGGAGGACTGTGAGGGATTGGATGGGTGGAGGCAATACCAACATAAACCATGGATCACTCCTGTACCAGTGGTGGAACTGGACATTGTCTCAAAGGACTGCAAACATCAGCTCTGGTCCCTCCAGCTCTCTACCTGGGGTATGCGGGTGTCATTGAGTAAATATTTATACCCAGTGCCAGTGAATTATTTAGCCTTTAGCGCAGTGCTCTGCTGTGGCATTCACTATCCCACCAAACATGAATGGAAACTGGTCACATCATGGTTAATATGACATCATGGTTAATATGACATCATGGTTAATATGACATCATGGTTAATATGACAGCATGGTTAATGTGACAGCATGGTTAATATGACAGCATGGTTAATGTGACAGCATGGCAAATTGACACGACCTGTGGAAGTGGTTTCGTTTGAAGTGTTTCGCAATGCTGGGTGCTCCCTGAACAATATGTTGACCTGCGTCATGACACAACCACATTTCAACCTGTAATAGATCTGTGTCTTGTATTCGTTTTGCACTCATCGAAGTGCTGATACGTGAAAAGCTTTCATTTCTGCCCCTCTAGTTGATGTAATATCGACTTCTATGACTGACGCTGATTAGAGGTCTATGTTAGGCTGATGTTTGGTTGGTGATTCATGTGTGATTTTTTAATGAAGGAATCGACTGGGGTCAAGACTGAATCAATTTAATCAATATTACACTAGCAGGATGAGTGTAGTAATATGTAAACTTGTGACGTTCATTTACATTTCAGGAAATGACGTGGTCTTGTTTAAAATGAATAAAATGTTTTCAAATGCATTGCAGTTATACAATATGAGGTGAATTGTTCATACAGTAGCTGTAGGAAAGATGCTTTGCATATTGGTTACTATGGAAATGTGTAAAGAGGATTTTGTCCTTAAAATTCCTGAAAAGGTTTTCTACCATTTTAAATGGATATCTGGGCAAAATACGATTAAATGCAATGTATCTGTTAATGGTTAGTGAGACACATATGTTTTTTAATAAGTGACTAATCCATCCAAATGCTAACCTTCTCAAATGATTAACCAAAGGACTTGGGTAGACAAAATAATCTGAGTATTTTTCATATGAATCTGACACAGCAATAATCACATTTAAGCAGTTTGTTTTAATGTAATTTTACTGATTGATTTATGCCAAATGGTTCTAGACATGTTGCGGCCCCCAAAGAGCCAACTACGGGCATGTTATTGAAGTGACAACTAAGAAGCATTTTAGCTAATAACATTACATTTTGAACATTGCATAGTTTGTTAGGCTTGCATAAAACACCACAGCATGTTTTCGCCTGTGTAATGAAACTGTAGCATTTTTAATACACAGGCTTATTGCGCTTTGGCAAGAACAGTTCTTGAGATTTCATGCCAAAAAAGCTTAACAAGGAATCTCATCTGAGTGAATATCTCTCAGGAAGACTATACAATAGAGGCCATTTTCAGTGACGTGACCCCATTTTATATTGGTGAGCATCTAAATACATTCTCAAAATATTTTATTAATATTCAGTATGCTTATAAATAAGGAGTCAGGCGGGAGGAAGTGCAGACACTTTTTTTTCAGAAAAAAAAAAGTTTAGTAAGCAAAGTGCAATATTTTACACCTCATAAGACCCATAATATAATTTAGGTTCCATATGTCCTTTTGCAGTTCTTTTTGGAAAACTACCTAGACATTCGTAGCTTAGAAAAAAAACATGCAGAATGGTCATTTCCGGTGATATTCTCCAGTGTTGTGGCTGTGGCAATTTGGCCGTGTAATTTCTTGAACTTTTAATTGAAGTAACTTCATTATTCATTATTATTACGGGCGGCACGGATGGTGCAGTGGGTAGCACTGCCGCCTCACAGCAAGGAGGTCCTGGGTTCGAATCCCCGTCGGCCGGGGCCTCTCTGTGCGGAGTTTGCATGTTCTCCCCGTGTCTGCATGGGTTTCCTCCCACAGTCCAAAGACATGCAGGTTAGACTGATTGGAGAGTCTAAATTGCCTGTAGGTATGAGTGTGTGAGTGAATGGTGTGTGTGCCCTGCGATGGACTGGCGACCTGTCCAGGGTGTATTCCTGCCTTTCGCCCAATGTATGCTGGGATAGGCTCCAGCCCCCCTGCGACCCTGATCAGGATAAGCGGGTTCAGATAATGGATGAATGGATAGATGGATTATTATTATTATTATTATTATTATTATTATTATTATTGAATACACCCAATGGATAATAATGTGGCTTTTTAATTGTTCTGGAGAGATTTACCATTACTCTGCATGAGAATGCTGAAATCACACCACTGTCTAAAATGTAAAAAAAAATTAAATTTTGAATTGTTTGCCTTTACTGTGATACATCTTTCAGGAGATAGGATAAACTGCTATCTTAAATGGAAAAGCACTTCAGTGACCAGTGAAAACACTCAAATATGAATGTTTGTTCAGAACTGCAAACAGCTTTATTGAAACAGCTGCTGGATTTAAAGATGTTATCTTTAGTGCTTTAAGCTTGTCTGGATTAACAATTTTTAAATCAGATTTTAAAGCAGACTTCATATTCTTTTAATGACTATTCATATTCATTCAACATAAACCTGATCAGGATATTTTTCTAGCCTTCTTTTAAAGTTTAGTTTCACAGGTCACTGTACTCAATCAATTTCAATGTTCTAAAGATATTGGAGACATTTCAACAGTTTGAAAAAGTTAAATGTAATTTATATGTTCATGCTGTATAAATGAGAAACATTCTGGGGTTGCTGGGAACAGCCATCCATGTTTGCCCATGTGTATATTAATATGTATAATATTTGTGTATTGATTTTTTAAATGTAGGGTAGTGTTTGTGTAGTATGCAGCACTAATTGGTTCAAACATTGGTGTCCTGTGGTAGGGGACACATCATTTTTTAAAAGCTGCATGCTGTAACTTTTGGTTTTATGGTTATGGTTTTGAAAACTTGCTTTCTAAAATCAAGTGGTGTGTTTCAGGCTTAAGGATATAAGAGAATGTGTAGCTGTTACTCGTCTTTAATCTAAGTTTAAGATCCACTCTTATGGCGTAACACTTAATACTTAGTGTCCAGTGCTCTTAGTGCCTTTTTTTTCTTAAAGGTTTATTTTATATGAATTACTTGCTGTCTATTATTCAGAGGATGCCATACCTTCAATATGAGAGATCTCAGTGGTCCAGCTGGATGGAGAAAGCTGACTTTCGTATTAGATGTGTCAGTGTTAATGTTCAGGACTCATGTAAGCCACAATTTCCCATCATGCTTGGCAATAATGAATCCCCATATTCTCAGGTGCTAGTCTGGATCAACGGAGCCTTCAGTAAGAATGTATAAAACTGCATGATTGCATAAATTGTGGATGGGCACGGAACTCCAGTGCTTTCGGTTGAACCTATGTACTTTTATTATGAAAAAGTCTAACCAGAAGCCTGCGGGTGTTTCCACCAGCATCTGCCGGCTACCACATAAAAAACACTTAGGGAGTAAGCAGCGTCCTTTCGTTGACGAGACGAGCATTACATTTTCGACAATGATTCATGGAATGCAACATTTTCTTAAATGGTTAAATACTAATGGCGGAGCTGGAGTGTGTGGGGATGACTTCGCATGGGAACTTATTTTCACTGACGCCAGAACCATCTCGGCCAGAATACACAGAAGAACCACTGGAGACCGAACGAGATAGAAGCAGGGGTGCAGGAGACGAACATCAGATCGGCAGGTTGTAGACACATGCATAAGTGTTATTGTATGTAGGTGTAATTAGCGGGGGTACTCGTGAGTGACAGTAGTTAATCTGCAGCTATGGCTGAATACTGGAAAAGAGACGAATAGATCCTGCCGTGGATGCGCTCAATTTATTTCCTGACTTTGCATAATCTGGGTGAATGAAAAATGCAAGAATTTAAAACAGTTAGCAGATGGAAGTTAAATCCGTAATCCCACGAATGTATATACCCTAATAAAAACAACGTAGGTTCTGATTTTCACCTTAGTGTGTAGGTTTACTAGCCAGGCGGTATTTCAGAGGACGACAATTGTGTGCATATCTTACACCCTGTGTATAACTATTAGCCTAAGACTTGGCAAAGAATAAACATAAAGCATTACGTTACATGAGCGATGTATGGGCTATCAGTACAGTAACTGCGAGTTTTGTTTTAAGCATTTGAACAAGCCATTCCATTATATTAAATGTCAAGCTCAAACAAATATTGCTCTAAAATGTACGCATACATTTTGTGATTAATTTAGCAGTCGGCGTGATGGCGATGCGGCAGGCTTTGAAAGCAGTGCTGATTGACCTCAGCGGCACGCTGCACATTGAAGACACGGTGGTATCTGGAGCCCCGGAGGCCCTCAGCAGGTCAGTCCGTACTTTGAGGACCATCGCATCGGCACCTGACAGGCCGTGTACAGTGGCATGATGTCCACAGACCCAGTGTGTGGACATAACGAAAAGGGAAATGGTGTCATTTTATACATATATTTTAACAGACGTCAAAATTGCTTCAATTACTGTTGTTCCCTACACACTGTTTCACTGTTACTCAGTCTCTCCCTCCAAACCTCTGTGCCATTTGTTACAGGGAAGGAATTTCCTCTGGTTTCAGTTTTTATTTAGTTTTATGTTCATCCAGAATCACCATTTCCCTGTGTCATGAAGAACACTGTGTTTTGACTCATCTGGGCTTCCTGCTTTCAGATTACGGGAACGCCAGCTGGCTGTGAAGTTTGTGACCAACACGACTAAGGAGAGTAAGCGCTCACTGCTAGACAGGCTGCAGCGGCTCAACTTCTCCATCCAGGAGCAGGAGATCTTCACCTCGCTGACCGCTGCGCGCAGCCTGGTGGAGCAGAGAAGCCTGCGGCCCCTTCTCCTGCTGGAGGACAGCGCTCTGGAGGACTTCACAGGTGGGCGGAGACGTGGGGAGACTGGGGTCTTCACAGGCGGGAGGGGTGGGGAGGGACATGGGAGTACTGGAGTTGTGAGGGAATGAAATGTTTCACAGGAGGCTGGGTAACTGCGATGTGTGTTCCTTTACCATCAAACCTGTGTCATATACATGGATTCAAATATTTGTCTGTGCTCGATTGATCTTACCTGGTGAAATTGAGCCAACCAAGAGGAACAGAAGGCGGGTTTTGCACTTTTTGAGAGTAGTTCCATTGCACCAGACAAGCTTAGTAAAGTGTAGAGAAGTATTTGAATCCAAGACAATGATTTGATCAAGGTCTGTTTCCCATACACTCTGTGAAGGTGGTTCCTTGACCATACACCCAGAGAAGGGTGGGGTAGTGTAGGGTGCTGTCTGCTCAGTTCAGGGCCCTTCATAAATATTTCTGAGTGAGGAAATATTTGATTCCTTTTCAGCAAATAGAGTTTTCATCCGTGTTTCAAATGGCTTTTTGCTAGTTTACTATGTTGTTTAACCATTTAATTGCCCCTGCTCATATTTTTCAGACCAATAGAAAGATGCAGTGGCACTCCTAATACTAGATTCATTGACAATATGTTAGATCCTATACGTAGTTTGGGAACATTCGCAAAGTGATGTTTATCTGCTTTCCTGTTCTGTAGGTATTGAGACCAGTAACCCTAATGCAGTCGTGGTTGGACTTGCACCCAACCATTTCAACTATCAGACACTCAACAAGGCATTCAGGTAACTAGGACACTAGTGTGCCGGATTATATGAAATATACTACATGGTGACAAACATGCTGGACTGCTGAGCATCACTCAACAGTTTTCAGATGTTTTTTTGTTGGACTGCAGATTGAAATCAGTCTCAGTGGTGGGGTGGCGTTATTGGAAAAACTAGATAAAATAATCAAACAGAATTAAGAACATTAACATTATTAACATTCAGAAGAAAAAATGAAAATAGTAATAGTGTAAAGACAAGAATATGATCGTTTGAAGCTCTTACACTGTTAAAATGCATTGAAATCCCAATTGCAGTGCCATTTCAGACAATTTAGGAGATCTGAAATGCCAAATTAAAAGTTGTGCTGAGTTGAGATTCCATGTATTGACACTAAAAAAAACAAAGAAATACATAATGTGTTACCATTGCCTACTTTGCAATAATTACTGCAAAGTATGACACCATGAATTTGCCCTCAACAAACTACAAATCCATTTGTAAAGGGTGGATCGTTCCTATTTTTCAATAGGTCCTGCAAGCGTAAAGTCATTAGTAAGGAACAGAGGTTGTCATGCTTTTTACACTAAAACAGAAAAATTTGGCTGCATTTTAAAAATATATTTATCAATTCAGCTTCACGTTAAAATATTATGACACCAAATGAAGCAAAATTGACTTGTGGTGAGCTGTTCCTGATATGGCCAAGAACTGTCGAGAAAGAAGGGTGAATTCTGCTCGTAATTTAAGGTACAGTGGGGGAGAAACCCTCCTGGTAACTGTTCCCTCGTATGAAGTCTAGTGTTGGGGAGAAACCTGATAACTGTTCCCTCGTATGAAGTCTAGTGTTGGGGAGAAACCCGATAACTGTTCCCTCGTATGAAGTCTAGTGTTGGGGAGAAACCTGGTAACTGTTCCCTCATATGAAGTCTAGTGTTGGGGAGAAACCTGGTAACTGTTCCCTCGTATGAAGTCTAGTGTTGGGGAGAAACCTGGTAACTGTTCCCTCGTATGAAGTCTAGTGTTGGGGAGAAACCTGGTAACTGTTCCCTCGTATGAAGTCTAGTGTTGGGGAGAAACCTGGTAACTGTTCCCTGAAATAAAGGGTGGTGTTGGACGGCGCTCCGCTGATCGCAGTGCACAAGGCCCGGTACTACAAGCGGAAGGACGGCCTCGCCCTCGGGCCCGGCCCGTTCGTGACCGGGCTGGAGTACGCCACGGACACCCATGCCACCGTCGTGGGCAAGCCCGAAAAAACCTTTTTCCTCCAGGCTCTGCGGGACCTGAACTGCAAACCAGAGGAGGCCATCATGATCGGTGATGTACGTATGTGCTAACTTGGGACTCAGTGCCAACTCAGGCTTGCATTATTTTCTGTGACCTTGACCTTGCTGTCTCTATACTTACAGAATACTTTACCAAAGAGCATTGAAACCTTTTTGTTTTTTTCATAATGTCTTTTGCTTTTCTAAAATCATGCTTTAGCTTTTTCCATTGTATGCTTTTTATTGATTGTTTATTATGTATTGCTTGAAAAGCCGTTTAAATGAAAGTTGTGAATGCTGTTTTATCCCTTGGCTGAAGTAGTAAAATGATTTTCTTCTTACCCGTGTCTGCTCCGTACTAACACAGCAATGTGTCTGCACCGTACTAACACAGCAATGTGTCTGCACCATACTAACACAGCAATGTGTCTGCTCCGTACTAACACAGCAATGTGTCTGCACCGTACTAACACAGCAATGTGTCTGCACCATACTAACACAGCAATGTGTCTGCTCCGTACTAACACAGCAATGTGTCTGCTCCGTACTAACACAGCAATGTGTCTGCTCCGTACTAACACAGAAATGTGTCTGCTCCGTACTAACACAGCAATGTGTCTGCACTGTACTAACACAGCAATGTGTCTGCTCCATACTAACACAGCAATGTGTCTGCTCCGTACTAACACAGCAATGTGTCTGCACCATACTAACACAGCAATGTGTCTGCTCCGTACTAACACAGCAATGTGTCTGCTCCGTACTAACACAGCAATGTGTCTGCTCCGTACTAACACAGCAATGTGTCTGCTCCGTACTAACACAGCAATGTGTCTGCACTGTACTAACACAGCAATGTGTCTGCTCCGTACTAACACAGCAATGTGTCTGCTCCGTACTAACACAGAAATGTGTCTGCACTGTACTAACACAGCAATGTGTCTGCTCCGTACTAACACAGCAATGTGTCTGCTCCGTACTAACACAGCAATGTGTCTGCTCCGTACTAACACAGCAATGTGTCTGCACTGTACTAACACAGCAATGTGTCTGCTCCGTACTAACACAGCAATGTGTCTGCTCCGTACTAACACAGCAATGTGTCTGCTCCGTACTAACACAGCAATGTGTCTGTTCCATCAGGACGCCAGAGATGATGTAGGCGGGGCCCAAAACGCTGGACTTCGGGGAATTTTAGTCAAAACTGGTGAGAGTTTATTGTACTAAGCATGAAGCACAAACACTAAACCTACAGCACTGGTACTAAACTGAGTAAAACCCACAATGCTACTTCCACACACTACTATTAATAAACACACAACACTAATCGTAAACCCAGCATGTGCACTAGTTTAGCTGTCATTTAAAGTAAAAATGTTAAAGAGGGATATCCCAAGACTGACTTGGCCAAAGTCTGCATAATATTTATACACATTACACAACAAAAAAGGCGTACTTGTACATGTAGCCCGTTAATTTGCTCTATGTATAACCTCTATTCTCCAGGCAAATACAGGGCAGGCGATGAGAATAAGATCAGCCCGTTGCCATTGGCAACCTGTGCTGACTTCCCCCAGGCCGTGGACTACATCCTGGAGCAGCTGATCTGACCCCTGCAGTGGCTGAGGAGTGGAGATGAGTGCAGCTCAGGGGTGCTGAGCGATAGGTACGGGTGTGAGGTGTGACTCTGTGAAAACTTCGGACTCTGGAATGCAGGGAAACGGTGGGCTGTGGGCATTGTGATTGGATGCCCGGCTGAGTCACTGGCCCTGGAACCCCACCACTCAAAGGAAGAGTGCTTGTGATGACCCTTTTTTTCCTGAATTCACAAACCAGGGCCACTCACAATAGTGTTTATTGGTGAAGGTGCTTATAAAAGGCAGTAAGTGTGCTTATAAAAGGCAGTAAATGTAACATATTCTCCTTTAATAAAATAAAATCAGTATAAATGTGGGGAAGTTCCATCTTCTCTCTGCTGCCTCTTTACATCTATGGCTGCTTTATGATACATAAAAGAGGGAAAAGCTCTTAAGCTCTACACACACGCACACGCATAGACACACACACACATGCATAGACACACACACACACACACACATGCATAGACACACGCACACACACGCACACACACACGCACGCACACACACACACACACACACATACACATGCATAGACACAGACACACAAACAGGTGCATACCCACACATACACGCCCTTTGTTTCTTGCTACATGTGAGTGTGTGATTTAGCATGGCAACAGGCCACGACTGTCCTTTTGGCTGAACTGTCTCAAGGAGACAGCACACAGGTGCAACACACAAAGAAAAGGATCTTGGGATGTTGCCTCCCAGCTGTGGAGAGATGCAGGCTTCAGCCAAGTGGGATACTTGAATTATGAACGAAACAAAGAGTTCTACAAAGAAGTATGAAGACTTCTACATATGAACTGTCCATTTTGTTTGTTTGCGTTTGTTTGTGTGCGTGTCTTTTTATTCATCATTAGTCGATGTGCTGGCTCATATTCTATTTATTTTGTACAATATTTTAAAAAGAAAGTTAGAATAATTCAGAATAAACAGAATGAAAATATATATTGGGTAATATTTTTGGGGAAAATGTAACCACTCTTTTAGATTCACATACAGAATATCACCTACAAAAAAAAATGCATATGAAATTGGAATAAACAGCTGACACAAATTGCAGTAATAATGCAGTGAATACTGGAGATGGGGGATTTTCTGTAGAGATGTCGGGATGAAATGGCGGTATCACACCTGTAACAGGATTTCTGCTGCTTTAGTACAACGTTTCAGCTCCTCTTTCACCTCTGACCAGCAGGGGAGCAGCCCATGCCACTGACGGGGCTTCACAAAGCCAGGGACAGTTCTGCTAGAAGCGTGTGTGTGTGTGTGTGTGTGTGTGTGTGTGTGTGTGTGTGTCTGTGCGTGCTATTGTGCGGTATGGTGTGCATATGTTTGTGTGTGTGTGTGTGTGTGTGTTTGTGTATGCATGTGTGTGCGTATGTTAGTGTATGCATATGTGTGCGTATTTTTGTGTGCGGTATGGTGTGTGTATGTGTGTGTGTGCGCGTGTGTGTGAGTGTATGTGTGTGTGTGTGCATGTGTGGTATGGTGTGTGTATATGTGTGTGTGTGTGTGTGCATGTGTGCGGTATGGTGTGTATATGTATGTGTGTGTGTGTGTGAGTGTATGTGTGTGTGTGTGTGTGTGCATGTGTGCGGTATGGTGTGTATATGTATGTGTGTGTGTGTGTGTGTGTGTGTGTCCATGTGTGCGGTATGGTGTGTATATGTATGCGTGTGTGTATATGTGTGTGGTATGGTGTGTGTGTGTGTGTCCATGTGTGTGGTATGGTGTGTGTATATGTGTGTGCGTGTGTGTGTGAGAGAGAGAGAGAGAGAGAGATGTGTTTGGTCTCACACTGACTGGTACTCCTTCTCCCAGGCCATGTACTTCTCAGTGAGGTTCCTGACGGAGGGCTTGGTGTGAGCGAGCACCTCCATGAAGTCTGCTGTAGTGACCGTGTCCAGCTGCAGGACGGGCATGTTGGAGTTGCCTGCAAAGAATTTCAGAAACCCAGTTCACCCCACTGTGAATTCCTCATAGTTTTCTTCACAGGAGAAAGGTTTAGCCCAGGGTGGGTATTTCACCACACTGGATAACTGCGGCGAGTGAAACCCAGAGCACAATAATTATTCCTTACCAGCTTGATGATTTTCAAGAGCGTCAAATATTTTCCGAACAGGCCTCATAGCCGCCTCCTTGCATGCCAGCTTTACATCTGAGCCGGAGTAACCTTCCATCTCCTGCAACACAAAACTCTTTAATCTTTCCTTCCATAATGTTGCTGTGAGTAAGAGCTAAATATGAATGTCAACCATCACAGTGGTTGATTACTGAGCTCCCCTTAACCCCATGTCACACCTGCCCAAGCACACTGTAGTCCAGCTGGGTGCGCAGGTCTACCCCCCCGGAGGTGCTGAGCGGAGGCAGCCAGTGGGCAATCATGGCCTGGCGAGCAGCTTCACACGGCAGCCCCACCAGGATCCGCTTATCCAGCCTCCGCAGCATGCCGTGGTCCAGCTCCCTGAGGGAGAGAGAGGGAGCTACTACCACTGTCCTGAGACCTCGTACCACTGTACTCCACTGTCTGAGTGTGACCCCGTACCACTGTCTGAGTGTGACCCTGTACCACTGTCTGAGTGTGACCCCGTACCACTGTCCTGCACTGTCTGAGTGTGACCCTGTACCACTGTCTGAGTGTGACCCCGTACCACTGTACTCCACTGTCTGAGTGTGACCCTGTACCACTGTACTACACTGTCTGAGTGTGACCCTGTACCACTGTCTGAGTGTGACCCTGTACCACTGTACTACACTGTCTGAGTGTGACCCTGTACCACTGTACTCCACTGTCTGAGTGTGACCCTGTACCACTGTACTACACTGTCTGAGTGTGACCCCGTACCACTGTCTGAGTGTGACCCTGTACCACTGTACTCCACTGTCTGAGTGTGACCCTGTACCGCTGTACTACACTGTCTGAGTGTGACCCTGTACCACTGTACTCCACTGTCTGAGTGTGACCCTGTACCACTGTACTCCACTGTCTGAGTGTGACCCTGTACCACTGTACTCCACTGTCTGAGTGTGACCCTGTACCACTGTACTACACTGTCTGAGTGTGACCCCGTACCACTGTCTGAGTGTGACCCTGTACCACTGTTCTCCAATGTCTGAGTGAGGCCTCGTACCACTGTACCAGTCTGAGTGAGGCCTTGTACTTGTTTATTTTCCCCTAGATCACCTGGGCTAACCCCCATCTGATCTGTAATATGGTGGAAACTGACCCAGGGCACACGGTAAGCAATAGAGCTCCTTTACCCAAGTACTCACCAGGGTAGGTTGGAGGCGGCCAGCACAAAGACGAGGTCATCGGAGTGCGCTAGTCCATCCATCTGGACCAGGAGCTCTGTCTTCATCCTGCGACTGCCTTCATGCTCCCCACTGCTGGGAAGAAGACGTTGGGTCTAGAAGCCAGAGCAGGAGATACTGTGGCCAGTTTGGTGGGTATGCTGCAGAATCATGTCTTGCACTGATTTCCCAGGTTCATTCAGGTATGATGTGTCCTCCACTAAATCAGAGCGCTGGATGTAAAGGTCAGGCCGGTGTGCGTGTTTGGGCTGTTCAAACAGTCCACACTGGAGCCCCAATATGAACTCCTGTATGCGACTGTGTTACTGCTACTGTGCTAGTGTGCTAGTGCAGGTGTGCTAGTGTAGCATGCTAGCACACGTTGATCTCCCTTTGGACCATGGGAAAAGCAGTGAAATATGTTTCTCTATACCTGTCTATCATTCATTAATTAATAACATTTAGGCAACTTGTTTTGCAATTTTGTAGTTTATATTTTGTAATACTAAAGAAAACGCATGTTTAACAGCCACCATATGAGGTTTTTGATGGCAGGCTGTAGGAAGTTCTTTCCATTTTTGTCATGGTACCAGAGCATGAACAGGCCTACTTCAGCATTAGGTGCGTTCAAGACCAGTAAAGGGTGAAAAAGATTTGTAAAGAGTAGCAAACAAGCTAAATAAAATCAATATTTGTTGTGACCACCCTTTGTTAAAACTGCATCTATTTGCTTAGGTACACTGTCCTACAGTGTCCTACCGAGTATTTGAAATCTGATCTTAAATCTTAAAATCATCTTAAAACTCAAATTTGGTCTTTTCTAATGACATACGAATACAGAAAACAAAAACAATAAACATCCAAGACCAAATTTAGAGTGCCTGTGATTTTGCACAGTACTGGATATGCAGTTTCTCTCACGGTGCGTGCAGTTGGGATTGGAGGTGATATCACTGGCTCAGGACCTCACCCTTGTCCTGCTCCCCTCTGGCTCATCACGGACTCCAGCTCGTCTAGGAAAATGGTGGACGGGGCATGGTACCGGGCCAGCTCAAATAGTACCTAAAGGGGAAATGTACCCGTCAACTTAAAGTGGGAGAAGGAGACTCATCCTACATCCTACTGTCAATACAAATGGGTGAAACAGAAGTGTACGTTGGGCCACAGGGTGATGCACTCACCGAGCACTTTATTAGGAAAATTTTTCCTGTATTAGACCTACTTCTGCGCTTGCACTACTTGATAGACAGTGAAGGATACCGTAATCAGGACTGGTACATGATTCAGCATTCCAAATTGAGGAGGAAAAGCAAAGAAATCAACGATTTTCGGTCACGAACCCGAACCAACTTCTCAGAGTCCCCCCTCCATTTGCTGACGATGGTAGAGGTGGAGATGTTGAAGAAGGTGGTCTGACACTCGGTTGCTACAGCCTTGGCCAGAAGAGTCTTCCCAGTGCCTGAAAGACGGGAAGAGTCCCGAGAGGTTTGAGTTTTGATCTCATCTCAGTGCTCCTTTGATACCAGTACTCATTTTAATATCTTAACAGGCTTGGGGGAGCATTATTACTGGCTTATTTCTTATCTATGAGACAGACAGATTCTAGTTTTGGAGATTTCATAATAAATGACTGGGGTCCCTCAGGAGTCAG
This sequence comes from Conger conger, assembly GCF_963514075.1. NCBI lineage: Eukaryota > Metazoa > Chordata > Actinopteri > Anguilliformes > Congridae > Conger > Conger conger. Next base: position 9,354,640 of record NC_083771.1, read on the forward strand.
CACTGGGACCTGTGTGATTATATATTACCTTTTAGTCAGATGACTGCATATATAAACATAATATATTTTCTATTGTAGATAATCAGTAGGGTGTATTACAGAAAAAGTCATAAGCAGGGTAAGTGTTCAGGGGGAAAGGAGGTGTAGTGTGTAACATGTAAGGTGGAATGTAAGTAGAGGGTATAAAGTCAGTGCAAGGTGTAACATGTAAGGTGTAGGGTAAGAGTAAGGTAAGGCTGGAACTGACCAGGAGGTCCGTAGAGCAGCAGAGCCTTCCAGGGCGAGAGGATGCCTGTAAACAGCTGTGGATACTGGAGAGAGAGAAGGGGGAATATGACACTGCATTAGCATGTTAGCATTTCCTCAGTGCCTTCGATTGGGTTTCGATTGCTGCTTTAAATTAAACAACCCGGTTTTAAATCTCAAGTGTAATCCGACTTTATGCTTTATACATGCGGCTACTTGGTGTGAAGGTCCTAACGGCCAAACTCGGTCTTCTCTACATGCTGCTTGCATGTCATTTGTCGCCTGTATCAGTATTGACATTGCCATCTATAAAAATAACCCGAATGTGCAAATCCACACCGAGTCCCTCGAGTGTCATAAATTAATTGAGTAACGGATTTCAGCAAGTCTTTCATTATCCTTAATGCTACATAACTAGTTCATCAATCAGTGGACGTGTTTTCAGATGTTGTTGCTATACAGAGAGTCAACTCGCTGCTTTGTAGACGTATAGTGCAGTGACAAAGGGTGCAATTTTGGAATTGATTTTTGGGATAGGTTGGGGTCAGGACTAGGATACGGCCTCGCGGGGTTGTATAAAATACCCGGTTCAACACACGTCGCTGGGAAAGAATGTCAGGGTGCAGATACTTATTTGTTGTCATCACCATACGAGTGAATCATGAAGGACAGCCTCTTAAGTGCTGGATCTGGTGGTATTCAAGTATGGATTTAGTGTCACCTTAAGAAATAACCAGGCTGTGCTTCCCAGTAGCCTTTAGTGGAGACATATTCAGGCCCTAATCTGGAAGGCGGGGTGAGAAAATACCACGGCGTTTAGAGGCCTCACACCTTAATGGGGTAGACGACAGCCTCTTTGACTAATCGCTTGGCGTCCTCCAGGCCGATAATGTCGTCCCAGCGCACATTGGGGTTGTGTAAATAGATATCCTTTAGGAAAAGACAGGAGAGTGATGGACCTTAGGCCTTCATTAATACACCTTCACACACAAGAACATGTCCAATATGACAGCTCTATGCTGCCCTCTGCTGGGGCAAACTGAATATGGCCAAAATAACAGCTCAATGCTGCTCTCTTCTGGGACAAACTGCATATGCCCAAAATAATAGCTCTCTGCTGCCCTCTGATGATAAAAAAACACCTGCATACATATGGTCAGTCTTGTGTGCTGCGGTTCTGATGGCTTCTGAACTATGACTGGCTTTGCATTACGGGGAGAAACTGTTATTTTCTGAAATCTGTATTTACCAGTACAGTTTCCATGGAGCAGTCATGAAGAATACCTGCTTCATGCTGAGTGAACAGAATAAGAAGAAATTATTAAATAATCATCCTGATTGATATTTTCTGCATAATTGGCAGAGATACGGACTCTTCTTACCCTGCTGATGACCGCGGCGAGCTCCCTCATCTCGCTGTTCATTCCACTGAAGGCACTAAGAGGCTTGAGCAGACGCTCCTGCAAAGGGGAGAGAGGGTTATGCTAAGTGAAATGGTGTCATTAAGTGGGAGAGGGTTAGTGAAATGGTTTCATTGAGTGGGAGAGGGTTAGGGTTAGTGAAATGGTGTCATTAAGTAGGAGAGGGTTAGGGTTAGTGAAATGGTGTCATTAAGTAGGAGATGGGTAGGGTTTGTGAAATGGTGTAATTAAGTGGGACAGGGTTAGGGTTAGTGAAATGGTGTCATTAAGTAGGAGAGGGTTAGGGTTAGTGAAATGGTGTCATTAAGTAGGAGATGGGTAGGGTTTGTGAAATGGTGTAATTAAGTAGGAGAGGGTTATGGTTAGTGAAATGGTGTCATTGAGTGGGAGAGGGGTAGGGTTAGTGAAATGGTGTAATTAAGTGGGAGAGGGTTATGGTTAGTGAAATGGTGTAATTAAGTGGGAGAGGGTTAGGGTTAGTGAAATGGTGTCATTGAGTGGGACAGGGTTATGGTTAGTGAAATGGTGTCATTGAGTGGGAGAGGGTTATGGTTAGTGAAATGGTGTAATTAAGTGGGAGAGGGTTAGGGTTAGTGAAATGGTGTCATTGAGTGGGAGAGGGTTAGGGTTAGTGAAATGGTGTCATTGAGTGGGACAGGGTTAGGGTTAGTGAAATGGTGTCATTGAGTGGGACAGGGTTAGGGTTAGTGAAATGGTGTCATTGAGTGGGAGAGGGTTAGGGTTAGAGAAATGGTGTCATTGAGTGGGAGAGGGTTAGGGTTAGTGAAATTACACTATTAATGGCACTATTAATAAGATTTTATATGTGTTTTAAAGTACTGGCTCTTAGTTGAGCTTGGATTGAGTTTTTAATTTCTGTTATACTTTTAATGTATGTAAATCATGTTTCTATGTGCATACTTGGGCCTGTTATGGGTGCTGAGTACCAGTATACAGTTGCATTGTATACACTACATATGCATTGTACGCTTGGAGAGAGTAACAGTTAACCCAACCATAAGACTCTTCTGCAAAAGAGATAAATGACGAGTAAATACAATCAAAATTGACTATCAGCCTTCAGTCATAAGTCTAGAGGTCCAGCCACAAGACAGCATGCCGACCACAAAGTCTTAAGGCTAGAATGCTACAATTGCGGCCAAAATACGAAGTCAATACGTTTTTCCCACAAGAAAATGTAGTTGCAATCTGTGTTTTTTTTTTCTTCATCTAATGCCTCCCCCGTGTGCAGATTTTCTTTTCAGTTATTGTGTTATTAGGACAATACAGCAGTACTTTGTGGACGAATCAGGGACAGATTAGATTCCTCACACGCTTAGTGGAGGAAGAGGCTTCCCTACTGCGCAATCACTGGCTTCAAATTGTACAACACGTGACATGTCAATACTGATACAGGCGACAAATGACTATCAAGACGCCCATGGATAGTTATGGGTGACACACCTGGCAAACCTACAGTCAGCATTATAGGCAAGTACGCTCTTATCCAGAGCGACGTACAGTTGATTAGACTAAGCAGGAGACAATCTTCCCCTGGAGCAATGCAGGGTTAAGGGCCTTGCTCAAGGACTCAACGGCTGTGCGGATCTTATTGTGGCTACACTGGGATTCAAACCCCCAACCTTGCCTGTCCCAGTCATTTACCTTAACCACTACGCTACAGGCTGCCCTATTGACAGCACACAGAGAAGGGTCCTACCGAGGGTTCAGTGTTGCAGGCTGTGCCGTTCGTTGTACTGCAGGCGGCTCCTTTAATGGCATCCTGGATCAGGCCTCGGTAGTCAATCAAGTGTCCCTGCGACAGCAACGGAAGGACAGACAGACAAACGCAGGTGATGTCCATACCCCGCGAAGCACACTGAAATATTTGGGTTTTTTCCTCTGCAGCCAGGTTTAAGGGAGAATAGGGAACACTAGGCAGTAGGCATGATGAGGCTCGAGCAGTCCTGGGAATGTATTGCGTAGCGCTGATGAAGGTCCTCTGACTGAAACATTTGATTCTTTTGGTTTCCTTAAAACCTCTTTCCATTGGACTCCAGTGAGAAACTTTTCATTGGCTCACGAAATATAGCTCAGATGGCATTAACTTTGCCATTTGTGCAAAGCATTAATATGTGCCCACTTCTACTAATGTGCAGAGAGAAGCTGTCTACCAGTGGAAATTTCCACTGATCTGTAGCAACGCGAGCAAATATGTGTCATAGGGCATGAATACCAGTAAGATAAGAGAAGCAACATTATCAACACGAGCTTGCAGAAAAACAGGAGCCCACCTAACCACGAAGGAGAGGGCCACACTGGATTAACCCCAGAGCTTAGAATTGTTTCTCTCGGTGCATGTGTTGGCTGCCCCACTCTCTCCCCAGCAACAGAATGTGTATATAAGCTGTGACACAGTATAAGGCATTGTTCTCTGCTTCAGAAGCGCTGGACCCGATATGCATATTGAATAAAGCTGTTCTCAATTTACTCTCACTTGTGCAGAGCTGTTATTGTGTTGCAGATTTGTATCCAACACTCCTCTTGAACGTTTAATGATTTAAGTTTTTCTACCTGATGCCTTTAATATCAGGTGACAGGCACTGACATAGTTGATGTTCAAACTGCTTTGACTGCGATTCCTGATTAAGCTATTCCATCATTAATAACCTTCTGGGTGGAAAGATGTACATGTCTTCTGTGAAATTTAGCATGTTCCTTTTCTACATATGCCCCCGGTGTGTACTACGTATGCCTCCTATGTGTACTATATTCCATATGCCCCCGCATCACTTCCACGTCCTGATTATTTGTGATCTTCATCGTGTGACATCCTTACCCGTTTCACTGGTGCCTCCTCTGCTCCTCCGTTTCGCATGATGGGCGACACGTTTAGCCCAAATTCCGCTGGCTCATGAGCCCCGGACAGTCCGTTCTCCTGTAGGAGACATATTAAACAGTCTTACACTGAGACCCCACTGATCCTCCTCTCAAACAGTCTTACACTGAGACCCCACTGATCCTCCTCTCAAACAGTCTTACACTGAGACCCCACTGATCCTCCTCTCAAACAGTCTTACACTGAGACCCCACTGATCCTCCACTCAAACAGTCTTACACTGAGACCCCACTGATCCTCCACTCAAACAGTCTTACACTGAGACCCCACTGACCCCACTGCCCCTCCTCTCAGTCTTACACTGAGACCCCACTGCCCCTCCACTCAAACAGTCTTACACTGAGACCCCACTGATCCTCCTCTCAAACAGTCTTACACTGAGACCCCACTGATCCTCCACTCAAACAGTCTTACACTGAGACCCCACTGATCCTCCTCTCAAACAGTCTTACACTGAGACCCCACTGATCCTCCTCTCAAACAGTCTTACACTGAGACCCCACTGATCCTCCTCTCAAACAGTCTTACACTGAGACCCCACTGATCCTCCTCTCAAACAGTCTTACACTGAGACCCCACTGCTCCTTCACTCAATCTTACACCGAGAGCAATCCTTCAACAATCTGAATGCTTCCACAAACCCTAGCCTTTCTATTTGCCCCAAATGATAATGGATAATGAATTTAACATATAAGCAAAGCTTGTATGCTGTATAATTTCTGCGTATTTCTCAGAAATTGTTGTGTGTGGTGGCTTTTAAGAGCCCCCACAATTTGATCATTTTAAAGTAATCTAAGTATTTGAGTCAGGTCTGCAGAAGATACAGCTCCCTGAGGGTGTTAAGAGTTGAAAGAGAGAAGGGTAAACTCACACCACTGTCTTTATCAATATCCCTGATGGCCAACTTTGAGTCTGTCTTCTTTAAACCACCTTTGGATGTGGGCCGTTGAATGGAGTTTATTCTGGGTAGGGCCTGAGTCACGGTACATGGGGCTCTGTAGGATGAAATCAACACGACGACTCTCTAATAATTATAATAATAATACTACTCTCTCACTGTCTGTAACTACATGTGTCCAAATGCCTGTCCTAAATGTAATGTTGTGCTTTTGTTTTATGTTTATTTGGGAAGTACTCTATAAATGTACTTTCTTATTTTGTAATTATGGACTGAACCAGCAATGCTCCATAAGTCACAGGTAGTGCTATTTTCTGAGAGAGTAGAAAGTACAATATGACACCGAGTCTAGTTACTATTTGGCCTGTCTATTATTACTTTAACTGCAACACAACAGACACAAAGAAATGAAAAGTTTATTCAGTGCTCACCTCTTCCTACCACAAATTCTGGCGGATCTTCTGTCACCTACATTTGAATTAAGAAAATAATTCAAATTGAAATCCCCTTTTTTCCTCATCACCGTGTGTCATAACTCTCATTTCACTAGTGCTACTGATGGTTCATACAACAAACCTGTTTCTGGTAATCTTTTTGTAAGCTTGGGATACTTCTGGAACTTGATGAAATAATAGCTCTCGTACTCCATGATGATGGTGTCCAAGTCGACGTTGTCACAGACTTCAAACTTACGCAAGCCCAAGTTGGTTTCTTGTTCTAAAGAGCAGGCGGTGTCCACGTATCTGGGAAAACCAGTGAGAGTGCTATAAATAACTTCAGCACAGATCCCCAGATCCCCCTGGAGCTCCACAGGGACAGGCAGAGGAGCAGTGTTTGTTTTATGGAGGTTTTCCCTCTTCAGGGTAAGTTTAACTTTACATCTGCACTTTTGAGTATTTATGAATATTGTACATTGTGTCATTTTTAAGAAACGATAAATTCACTCTTGGCCTAGTAATGATTGTATAACTATCCCATTATTATTGGTGGGACCACTCAGGTGGACACATCTGTTCTATGTACAGACCCTCAACACTGTGGATCTCCAGTTGTTCTGTGTACAGACCCTCAACACTGCAGATCTCCAGCTGTTCTATGTACAGACCCTCAACACTGTGGATCTCCAGCTGTTCTATGTACAGACCCTCAACACTGTGGATCTCCAGCTGTTCTATGTACAGACCCTCAACACTGTGGATCTCCAGCTGTTCTATGTACAGACCCTCAACACTGTGGATCTCCAGCTGTTCTATGTACAGACCCTCAACACTATGGATCTCCAGGACAAGGACAGGGCGTAACATCTTCTTACAGACCTGTGTCAAATACGTAATTGATTTGTATTCAAATACGTTTTTGTGCTTGATTGATCTTGCCTAGAGCAATTTAGCCAACCAAGAGGACCAGAAGGCAGGGTTTGCACCTTTTGAGAGCGTTTTATAGGTCCCAATACATCAAGTTCAGTAAAGGGTAGGAAAGTATTTGAATCCAAAACAATTACGTATTTGACCCAGGTCTGTTCTGCTGCACATTTACAGTACTTACCCTTCATCCATTAAATAGTTGAACATTAGTACTAGTAAACTTCTTCTTCTGGCCTCTGTTCGCATTTCATCCTAAAGTGAAGGGACAAAAATCATGGTTGGCTGATCTACCTCTATGTAGCTTTTCAAACCCATCTTTTGTGTTTGTGTATTCAGGATATCCAATTGCAACTGTTTTTTAAGACCTAGTATTGCCTTGGGATTACACTTACTGGTGAATTATTCAGCTATTAGAAACACTTGTTAATCAAACAAAATAAATGTAAACTGCTTGAGATCAATAACCACTTTAACTGCCCAATTTTTGCAGTTAGTGCGGGTGTTTATCCACAAAGATAAACATGATGCGATCTAAAGACAGACATTAGAAATACAACCACTTCATTCCTGAAATAAATCTAGTATGAGGATATTCCTCAATCAGCTAATTATGCTAACAATTTTTCTCTTATGTAGAATACATTAATTGTATTAACATAGTGTGGTTCATCCTGTTTAGGACCTGTTCTGGTGCAGGATTGGCCCCATGTGTGAGTGCCAGCTGTGGGCCCTGAAATTGGCTCTTTGACTGCAAGGGGATTTTTGTGTCCAGATTCCCTCAGAATGTCTCGTATTTTGTTTACGTGGAAAACAAGCTATATGTGGCATCAGCAGATGAGCATAACAGGGTCAGAAAATGTCAATTCTGCGCAGTGAGGCATGCAGCGCCTACAAGGCGGTGATGCTTGAACAACCGACAACGCCAGTTGTCTCTGGACTCCACTTACCACTCCTGGCGAAATGTAAACGCCCACCAAAGCATAAATACGTAGTAGAACAACAAATAACTGAACATATCCCATGCTTCCGAACTAGCATGTTTTTTTAAACAAGGTCTTTCATTTTTAGGGACAGGCTACCCGAGCGCCACCTACAGTTCAGGGGATCAAGCAAGCTGGCATTCACCGTCGCCTAGCAACCCAGTCACTAGCCCAGCAACAGACACAACGCTGCATGGGACCGAAAGCAGGATGAGAAACAGCCAGCATGCTAAAACATCTAATCCAGTGAAATAAAGTGAAAACAATCTACTGTGACAACATAAAGATCTCGCCTTTCGTTCGCCACAATAAACATTAACATTTAAATAAGAAAAACATGTTGCTGTATCAAAACTACCGAACTGGTCAGAGAACCTGCTTTGATAGCTAGCCAACTCACGTTAACTAGCAAACAATATTTTAGGCATTTCATTTCCTTGGCACTTATCAAATAAAGTTGATATTATGGGTTTAGCACTTACCGCCTCTCTGGCTTGTTTTGATGTTTTAATGGCTTGATATGAAAGTTCCATTTTTTGTTGTTAGTAGTTCGTTTTCAACCTGTTACTCGACTCGAGTTAGCTGAAGTAGGCTATAACAGATAACAAACAACCTGATTAATTGCATCCAGTTCAAGTTTGAGTAAAATATGTTTAACCCAAATAGATAACGTCACCAGTTCAGTTATCCTACTTCAGAGCAATGATCAGTGGTGGTCACGCTTGTCATATCATAAAATAAGCGGTCTGAGCGCTTGTGTCCTCCCGAGCTCGTGTGCAGCGCCACTAGGAGGACCTGTGTGTATGAGAAATACGGGACTCTACAAGATGGTGTCGGAAATAACAAGATGTAAAAGTTACGATGCAAGACAACGGACAACCGTGTCTTGTAATGTAGTGGACATGCACTGAGACCAAACTGTTTTAAAATATTAATGAAAATTCAAGAGGTATTCAGGAATGAACAAACACACTGAGAGCTAGCTCAAAAGCATATCTGTGAACCTCATAAGAAAATATGGCAGCATGAAAAAGTAATTATGTTATTGAATCAGGCATGCTAACCAAAAAAATTACAATTGTATAAAATAAATATTCAGGATGAAGTTCTGCATTGGACGGTAGTAGTCTATTTTGACAAACTATATCTAAATGATATAGATAGTGTAGCGATCCGTCAGGATTAACAGCAGTCCACAAGCAGACCTAGATCCACGAATTCACGGTTTATTAAACTGCAACAAAAACGTGCCTTTAACAAGGTGGACAGGGAATTCTTTCCGTTAGCGTACTCCACCATTTACTTGGCTCAGCCACTGTCCCGAACTGAGAGCCCTCTATCCCAGCATACACCCTCTTAAGACATTTTAAATTTACATTTACATTTTTGTAATTTAGCAGACGCTTTTAATCCAAAGCGACTTACAAGTGCATAGGTTCTTCCACAAGTTAAAGCATCACATCCATAGCTAGTAAAATACACATGAAGTGTTGTTCTAAACATGTAGTCATCATAAGTTAAATTCTTTTTTTTTGGGGGGGGGGGGGGGGGGGTTAGACAAGAGGGATAGGGATATCAGAAAGGGGGGCGGGGGAAATCAGGAGGGAGGACTAAGGTATAGTTTGAAAAGGTGTGTTTTTAGTCTGTGTCGAAATAGGGGGAGGGATTCTGCTGTCCTGACAGTGGTAGGCAAGTCATTCCACCACTGAGGCACCAGAGCGGAAAACAGGCGTGAACATACACAAATCCCAGCCCCCACCCGCTCAGATACCAAATCTATACAGTGAACAGATACAGGAGAACATTTCAAACAAATCCGAACATTTAACCGGGTCATTACAAGACATTACTAATCAATCTTCCAACAAATATAACTGATTGTTGTAAGAACTTCACACTGCAGTCAGGGCGGACGGGTCCTTTAGATCTCATTTCTTTTTCTTTCTTTCTCTGGATATGCCTTTATTTTGCCAATTTACCTGATCGATTTGGGTCAATGGGATATGCATTGCAATGTTCTATCTTTGAGCTCAGTTTACCTTATATAAGATAGGGAGAAATACGTTATTTATTTGCATAAGAACCTTTTCACAGTTTGCTTTTAATGCGAAGCATTAAGACGATACATCGGTTTCAAAACTTTTATTTTTCATTTCCTTCAAAAGTCAGATATTCCTCCTAGACTTTAATGGGGAGTACATGCTTACTTTCCATTACTTCACTGCTTATTTGACTGAGGGCGTGCTTTCCCATTTAGTAACGCATAGCTACATTACATACAAACATTTATATACGCGTTTTTTTTTAATTGGTAGTTTTCTTCCGGTTTTGCGATGAATGAGTGGAGACGTCACTGCCTGTCGTCACTGTTTACACTGCCCGTGTTAAAACACGGAAGTGCTCGCAGACGTGATTTATGTCACATATCAATGCTGCTGTAGCATGTTTAAAACGTCATGCTGTCACATCCGACTGCGTGCTGGCAGCGGCACAGGAGCTGAGTGGCAGTGCGTTTCATTTTATTTAAATTTCATTTTATAAGTACGGCTCGCGCAGTGCTATGTGCAGCTGAAATTAGGCGCCTTGACGCATGAAGACGATATTTTTTCCCAAGCCCAGTAGGTTATATCAACGGATTCACAAAATTGATAAAATAACAAAAATCTATCCAGCGTTTATACGTTACAAAAACGCCCGTGATTCCTTCTTGCTTTATGGAAATCAAAACCTTCCCATCTTCACCCAGAACATTGCTCTGGATGTGACACGTGGCTAGCTATTTACCTACGTGCGCAGCAGCTTCGAACGGGAAAGTCGCTGGAGAGTTTTGTGCTGTCCTGCAAGACACAAGAACCTGTAGCAGCAGGACTGCACGGACATGAAGAAAATGGGAGGTGACACGAAAACAGGTAACCTGCACTACATGGCCATCTAAATCGCTGAAATTGCGCCTTTCTGTGCAAATTTCTACATAGGCATTAACATATTTGTACATTTCTAACTAACCAGGCCTATAATGCAATTCCCATTTTAACCTTCTAGGTAATGAGAAACGATTATTTTGCATGTGAATACACTTCCAGATGGCGAGTGTGTTTTGCTTGGCGTACTGGCTACTGTATGGCAAGACAGTGCTTCCAACAGCTCACGATCCAATGTGAGCGAATGTGTTGCCAGTGACCCAACCCTTATAAAAGTTACCTTAAGTTCAAGATATGAAAACAGTTATGCAGAATCTACAGAAATGTGTGCCGTGTTTAATTTGGCTGCGGTCAGTGACTAGCCAAATTAAGTGAGGGTATATTAAGTCATGGTATTACCACGTCTCACAGCCCAGTGTTTGGGCTAGGCACAGTGCCCTACACACGTATGCCAACGGTAGTGAAACATTTTGTTATTAGTTTTGCTTTATACTTAAAGCTCCTGAATGTACATACTGAACTGTACAGACTGCCTATAGCAGGTCTGTATTATAGAGTGGTCAACATGTGGCAGGCTAGGGTTTGCTAAGTGTTGCATTGCGAAAGTGGAGAGCAGGGAGGTAAGGATTAACACAGCTGCCCAAACTCTGTCATTGGTAAATATGATAAGAAAGGTCAAAGTAAACAGTGTAGGCACAGCACCATCAGAGGTAACGGTAAGCATTTTTTTCCTGAAAGAATTTGGTTCTGTCTCACTTTTTTTTTTAAATGCTGCTTTTCTTTGCTTGCATGTGAGGTGGTCTCACCTCACTGACCAGCTGAGTTCTGGTCAGAAGCCTAAAGTTGGACACTGAGTTGCGTGGTGGAGGGGCAGATCAATGATCTGTAGGAGGGCAGAGCTCAGTGCAGTCTGGAGAGGTCAGACTGGGTGTAGTGTCTGCCCCTTGGAAACCTTTCAATCCCAAAGGAGAGTAAGTAGTACTTGTCTAAAAGTCTCTCTAAAGCAGCATTGGAGAACACAAATGTTGCTGAAGAGATATCAGAGAATTGTATTTTACCATACCTACTGACTTAGCCTACATGTGAAATAGATATGTCCCTAGCTGGAGAAAACTGATCTTTTATGCTATTTGTACCTTATCCAACACCTGTTCTGTAATTGTTACTATGACCCTTTGGTATGCACTAATTGTACGTTGCTTCAGCATGATGAATACATGTAAATGTAATGTTAATAAATTTGACGAAACCCACGTAATATTATCCCGCTTTGAAAGATAAATCCAGATTCACCCGCTTTGTTTCACAGACTCGTCCGCTGGAGGGAGGAGTGGGGCTCAGGGTGATGCCCCGCAGGAAAGCTGGATGAAGCGTGTTTTTGGGTTTGAGAAGAGTGATCTGTCGTCATGGGAACAGCTGGTTCGCCTCCTCAACCGCCCCACCGACCCTGCCGCGCTGGGAATCTTCCGCTTCATGTTTGGTGAGTAGACCAAATGTGATCACTTGTTGGGCAGTGTGCTAATACAGGGAGTTGATTTAAATATAACATAACATTACGTGACATAACATTAATATCACATATCATCACATAATGGCAAGAACAGGCCATTCAGCCCAGCAATGCTTGCCATTTCCGACCACAAAAGTGGCAAAATGTACCTACTAGGTGGCACGGATGGTGCAGTGGGTAGCACTGCCGCCTCACAGCAAGGAGGTCCTGGGTTCGAATCCCCGTCGGCCGGGGCCTCTCTGTGCGGAGTTCGCATGTTCTCCCCGTGTCTGCATGGGTTTCCTCTGGGTACTCCGGTTTCCTCCCACAGTCCAAAGACATGCAGGTTAGGCTGATTGGAGAGTCTAAATTGCCCGTAGGTATGAGTGTGTGAGTGAATGGTGTGTGTGCCCTGCGATGGACTGGCGACCTGTCCAGGGTGTATTCCTGCCTTTCGCCCAATATATGCTGGGATAGGCTCCAGCCCCCTGCGACCCTGTTCAGGATAAGCGGGTAAGGATAATGAATGAATGAATGAAAGTGTACCTACAGCTTAGTTTGCCTAAAAGCTAAATAGTATCTAGCACAGTATCAAGCCTGGTCTTGAAAACCCCCAATGTTTCTGCCTCCACTACATGTCCTGGCAAGCTATTCCACACAGTGACCACTCTGTGTGGAAAAAATACTTCCTAATATCTGTGTGGAATTTATCCATTTCCCATTTCCATTTATTCCCCCTTGTTCTGTTAAACGAATTGAAGAACTGAAGAATCGCCTGTCATTCACTTTAATCCCTTTAATGAATTTAAAAGCCTCAATCAAATCACCCCTAAATCTCCTTTTACCAAGTTTAAAGAGTATAAGCCTTTTAAGTCTTTTATACATGGAATCAATCTGGTTGCCATTTTTTTCCAGCGCCTCTATATCTTTGCTGTTCCCAGGACTACAAATATGGGCATTTGAAAGCAGAAACATCTTTCGAGTACACTCACTGAGCACTTTATTTGGAACACCTGTACACTTACACCGACATGCGATTGTTTAATCAGCCAATTCTGTGGCAGCAGTGCAATGCATGAAATCATGCAGATACGGGTCAGGAGCTTCAGTTAATGTTCACACCAACCATCAGGATGGGGAAAAAATGTGATCTCACTGATTTCGACCGTGGCATGTTGGTGCCAGATGGGCCGGTTTGGTTGATGATCTGGAATTTTATGATAACTCGGATAACCACTCTGTACAATTCTGGTGAACAGAAACATCACATAATGTGAACCATCACAATTCTAATCGAATTCACCCCGAATTCACAAATCTTCTAATGGCTACTTCCAGCATGATAATGCAGCATGCCACAAAGCAAAAGTCAAACTGGTTTCATGAACATGACAATGAGTTCAATGTTCTTCAGTGCCCTTCCCATCACCAGACCTGAATCTAACGGAACACCTTTGGGATGTGGTAGAACAGGAAATTCATAGCTGATGAATCTGCAGAAATTGCATGATGCATTCATGTCAACATGGAACAGAATCTCAAAGGAATGTTTTCTACATCTTGTGGAATATCTATGCCACAAATAATTGAGGCTGTTTTGAGAGCAAAGGGAGGCCCTGCCCAGTATTAGTATAGTGTCCCTGATAAAGTGAGTGTATATTTAGGCAACATGTAAAACCACAGAAATAAATGATAGAAACCATCCAAAAGCTTTTTTAAATAAATATGAATTCCAAGCAATACGTTTTATACATGGCCACATGTCCATGTATTTTGCAGAATTTGAAGTAGCAGGATGAAAGAGGAGAATATCCAGCTTAGGCTAGTGTAACGTCATCAGTGTATAGGGGTATCTCGGGCACTCTGCCTTGGGGGAATCTTTTTCACATTTACAATTTAGGTCCAGAGTGACTTCTAGCGCACATTCTCAGTACATACTGTTTATTCATGCAGCTGGGCATTTTACCGAAGTGTTTCAGGTTAAATGCCTTTGTTCAAGGCAACTACAGCAGCACCCCACCTGGGGACAATTCATCTTGCAGTATGTTGCATTTTCATCCAGTAATTCAATGAAGTTGAGATGCATTAGAAAATGGGTTTCTTCTTAAGTATATACCAATCCCGCCAATCATCCTCTGGAAAGAGGTGCTGGAAATTAGGACCAAGTGGGATATTGTCATTTTAATCAGAATGAGTGTTGGATTCTCTTCAGGTCTGTAGTTATTATACATGTGTGAATGTGTATAGTTTGCATTTCTGCTTGCTAGAAATGCCATTGGCTTATTTGAATGCACTTTTTTTTTTGGAAGTTTGTTTATGGTCTTTTGCTCTTGGCCAAACACTGTGCATATGTTTCTGTGGCTGCTCTGTTCTGACACCCAGATTTGTTAAACTTTCACACTATATTTGATTATGAAGATTTACTTTTCACAAAGAAAAGCATCAGTCCTGGTGGGCTTGGTGGGACCTGCCTTTCATTTAAAATGTCCTTGTTGTTGTAGTTATGGAGAGGTGGATGGCTGTGGTGAGTTTGTTTAGTTTTGTCACTTTGCCATTGACCATATTCTCAAGGGCTGTAATTGTGTGGCTTTTCTTCCTCTCGGTGTGGTTGTTTTTGTCCTCTTGTGCATGTATGTGTCAGGCCACAAATTTCATCATTTTAAGGCAAGGCCCCTGGCATTGGCTGAGCCAAAATCTATTTGGGTCACCAAGGCCAAATTAGAAGGTACTAAGGCCAAGATCAGACCTGGGTCAAATCCTTTTCTATGCTTGACTGTGCTTGTCTGGTTTATTGGAACCTATGCAATTCTCTCAAAAAGTACCAGCCCTGCCTTCCGGTCCTCTCAGTTAGCTCAATCACACAAGGCAAGATCAGTTGAGCACAGAAAAGTATTAGAATCCAAAACAATTACGTATTTGATGCAGGTCTGGCCAAGATCAAATTCAGCAAGAAGGCATCCAGACCGAAATGCATATTATAAAATTGCTTATCCTTGTCAAGTCCCAAGGCAAAGGAGAATACCACTTTTAATCTGATTCTCAGGCCTGTTGATGGCGGTGGACATCACCCAGGAGCGAGGCCTCAGTCACCTGGACTACAAATACCTTGACGGCACTCCCGTGTGCCGCTTTCCTCTCTTCAACTTCCTGCAGCCCCTGCCGCTGGACTGGATGTACCTGGTCTATGTGGTGATGTTCTTGGGTGAGCTCACTTCCTGTTCCTGTCGGTGTGTGGCCTTTGGTCAGTCGGCTCGTGTTCTCTCCGTCACTCTGTGCCGTTGAACAGGCGCTGTGGGCATCATGCTGGGCTGTGTCCACCGGCTCTCCTGCCTCATGTTCATCTCCACCTACTGGTACGTCTTCTTCCTGGACAAGACCGCCTGGAACAACCACTCCTACCTGTATGGGCTCATCGGTTTCCAGCTCTCCTTAATGGATGCAAACAGATACTGGTGAGTGAGTCATGTGACTCCCCTCCACCAACCGGTCTCAGAAATTGTCTGAGGAATATTGTGTTTCATCTGAAATTGGGGAGTACAGTGGAGATGTACAGTAACACAGAGCACACTGGAGAGTTATCTCAGGAAAATAATAAGAGTGGAAGTTTAGTTTAACGTTGCATCACTTCCCGAATATCTTGTGTAGTGATTAGGGAAAAGACGATAATCCGGATAGGATCTGGTTGCCATACTATTTGTGGAGAGACATACAAATCCCCCCTGTGATGCTATGAGTTTGAGTCCCTGCCAGGGAACTGTGATCCCGACTCTGTCTGCTATCTGAATAAAGTAGATAAAATACATAAGGAGAGTGGACTGTCTGCTCACCGTTTAAAAATTAATAATAACATCTACTAAGCTTGGGTCGATATGACTTTCTCCTTGAATTAGTACTGCTGAATTTCAGACACTGGTGGGCTCTGTGCCAGCCACAGTACATATGCTGTGCTGAAAAAAAACTTAATTGCTGGACACCCTATTATGTGCCTTTACATCAACATTGTAGCTTACCCCAAATACTTTGAGTAAGTATTATTGTATGACTTACCCAAAAATACTTTGACTGAGCCACAGACAGGACTAATCGAAAGCAGAGCACTCCAGAAAATTCCAATAAACAGTGGATGTAAATGTAACAGGCAGTAGTGTTAGCTCATTAGTTGCTGTGACAGAATATGGTAAATGGTAAATGGTTGGCATTTATATAGCGCCTTTATCCAAAGTGCTGTACAATTGATGCACCCATTCATACACACACTCTCAGCGATTGGCTGCTATGCAAGGCATCAACCAGCTCGTCAGGTGTATTTGGGGGTTAGGTGTCTTGCTCAGGGACACTTTGACACACCAATGTCGCCCCAGATTAGGGTTTGGAGTTAAGGTACATGAGTGCTAACACCAGTCTGGCAGACATGGTTAATTTTACAGTAATTGCCAAACTTGGATCGTTTCCCGGTACAGTGATGAGGTATGTGTTGTCATGGTTTGCAGGTCGATAGATGGACTTTGGAATGCTAAAAAGAAGAATGCCCATGTGCCACTCTGGAACTACACCATCCTTAGGGCTCAGGTCAGTACATATGGAGTGTTCAGTCTGTCACTTAGAATACAGCACAGAACTCAGGTCAGTACATATGGAGTGTTCGGTCTGTCACTTAGAATACAGCACAGAACTCAGGTCAGTACCTATGGAGTGTTCAGTCTGTCACTTAGAATACAGCACAGAACTCAGGTCAGTACATATGGAGTGTTCAGTCTGTCACTTAGAATACAGCACAGAACTCAGGTCAGTACATATGGAGTGTTCAGTCTGTCACTTAGAATACAGCACAGAACTCAGGTCAGTTCATATGGAGTGTTCAGTCTGTCACTTAGAATACAGCACAGAACTCAGGTCAGTACATATGGAGTGTTCAGTCTGTCACTTAGAATACAGCACAGAACTCAGGTCAGTACATATGGAGTGTTCAGTCTGTCACTTAGAATACAGCACAGAACTCAGGTCAGTACATATGGAGTGTTCAGTCTGTCACTTAGAATACAGCACAGAACTCAGGTCAGTATATATGTAAGCAGCATATGCTTCAATGGTCCATTCAGTCTCCATAGGTCCTCATTCTGTCTAAAATATTATGCCACCTGTATGAAATACAACGTTTAGCACTGGATTCACTGGATTGGGAGGTTGTGCAGGAAAGTGTGCAGATATGGCATGCACCAGACGTACTTTCAAGACCGCAAACGTTCGCGGCGAACTGTGTTTGCAGAAAACCATTACTACAATTTTCCATTTTCCATTTTCCATTCCATTTAGTTTGACGCCCAGGCCTTTTTAATACAAACGGATGCGACTTTGCGTCTAACAATACCAGTTAGCTGATTTGTTGCTTAACTGTGATTTATATTTAAAGGTAAGAACAAATATTACACTGATTAAAGTGTATTATAACAGCCAAATAATTACAACATTTGTTCTCTCTCCGTTTTCCCTGTCAGCTGCCATTTTTGTTCGCCGTGCACTACCTTTTCAAACTGTTAGCTAACATTAGAGGCGAACAGAAGTTTGAATATGTTGGCGAGTGTTAGCTAATGTGTGCCATCTTGAACGCACTTCTGGTCTTAATAATAATAAGTTACAAAACAAAAACATTCTCTGTTCATTATGCCATGATCTTCTGTGTTTTTTCTTACCGTTTTATTGTGTTTACACTTGGACAATGTTTTGCCCAGACACCCTTTCTAAAGCGATCGTCTCAGTGTAACTTTACTGGTAAATTGAGGGATAAAATAAGCTAACAATGAAGATGAGGCTGAAAGTGTCCTGAGAGTGTCTCTGTCTGTGTTGTTTTGCAGATTTTCATTGTGTATTTCATTGCTGGCATTAAGAAGCTGGATTCCGATTGGGTGGGTGGATACTCCATGCAGCATCTGGCCCACCATTGGCTGTTCGACCCTTTCAAGTGAGCCGCTCTGTAGTACAGGGTTTTCTGGTGGTGGGTTTTGCCCTGGGTGTCGTGCTCATGTGTTTGTGTGTGTGTGTGCGTGTGTGTACGTGTGTGTGCGTGTGTGTGCATTTGCGTGCGCGTGTGCGTGTGCGTGTGTGCGTGTGCGTGTGCGTGTGTGCGCGTGTGTGCGTGCGCGTGCGTGCGCGTGCGTGTGTGTGCGTGCGTGCGTGTGTGCGCGTGTGTGCACGTGTGTGTGCGTGCGCGTGTGCGCGCGCGTGTGTGTGTGTGTGTGTGTTGTCTTCCCTCTGGTTCTCCCTGCAGGCTGATTCTGCCGGTGGAGATGGTCAGCCTCCTCGTTGTCCATGGTGGAGGCCTCGTGCTGGACCTGACGGCTGGATATCTTCTCTTCTTTGATGCCACGCGCCCCTTCGCCATGTTCTTCGTCTCCTACTTCCACTGCATGAACTCCCAGCTTTTCAGCATCGGTGAGAAGGGCAGACACTCTTCTATCCAGGGCTGCGTGATAGGCCTTTGTAAAATCAGGCTTTTAAAAAGTGCGCCAGAGATGCGCACTGAAAAATGGAAGCAGTTTATTACCAGCAATATGATGATGGTAAAAGGTAAAAACTATATTTACAAGACAATTAAAGACACTATGCTATTTGGAAAAGGAAAGGCATAACATCTAAGGACTAGGACAAAGCAAAGGAACACAAAGAGAATTCTGATGTCTTTATGCAGATTCTCCAAGAATGTCCCTCTGGTCTTTGTCCTGAGCAAGCCCCCCACATTCCACAATTCCCTTAGTTTGCCCAAATATGGTCTTGCCTGCAATTGGGCTGTAATGCCCCACCCCACCACCAAGAGACCCCCTTCTGCTCCAGGAGGAGATTCAATGTATAGTACACTCCCCATAATCTAGTAATGGTAATAAGCTGATTTGTATGATGGCTTGTGATCTTATGATCTTCTGTTAAAATAATGTGGTGAATTGTGTGAGTTTCTTAATGCAGGTTTTCATCTGAAATTAAAGTGGTAAATAGGACCTTTTATTGCAGGTTTTACTATTAAAATAAAGTAATAAATTATGTGAGTTTTGTCTCCTTGTGCAGAACGTTTTGGCTCCTAATGAGACCGTCTCTGTTTACAGGAATGTTTGCCTACACCATGTTGGCCTCCAGTCCCATTTTCTGCTATCCTGATTGGCCGAGACGCTTCTTTGGTGGCTTCCCATCGGTTCTTAAGGCGGTACTGCCACCCGCCGAACCGACGCCTCAGTCCAGTACCTCCTGTGTGTACCCAGAGACGGCGGCAGGCTCTGCAGATGGGCAGGGACCTCCCCCGGTCCCCAGGCCTCTCAAACCTGGACGCAGACACAGGCTTGGGGCCCTGTTCACCCTGCTCTACCTGAGCGAGCAGTTCTTCCTGCCATACTCACACTTCATCACTCAGGTAGTTACACGGCACTCACGGTGTTAGTCACGATAGCAAATATGCAATCGTCAAATACGCCATCGTTTTTTGGATTCCAATCTGTTTCTGTGCTCGATTGAGCTTGCCTGGTGCAATTGAACCAACCAAGATGACCATAAGGGGGGTTTTGTAGATTTTGGGAGTATTTCATGGGTTCCAATACATCAAATAAGTAAAGTGTAGAAATGTATTTGAATGCAAAGCAATTATGTATTTGACCCAGGTCTGAAATGGGGGATCGTAAAATGGACAGTGGCAGTGTTTGAATACTAATACTAGTAATACTAATACTCAATCATTTTTATCCTCAGTGTCAGCAGTGGCACTCTGAAAAGATTATTTGCATAATCTGTGCGATTCTGTGCGTAGTTATGTGGTAATTAACTTAAAAATCTAGACTTGGCTGGTTATTGAGCCAGTGGTGCAATGGCTGTTGCAAGCTACAAGGGCAATAAGGGACTAGCCTTGTCTTTTAGTCAGAGATAACATACAGCGAGTATAGGGGATTAATATAGTCAGAGATAACATAAAGCGAGGATGGGGGATTAATATGGTCAGAGATAACATACAGTGAGGATGGGGAGTTAATATGGTCAGTGATAACATACAGTGAGGATGGGGAGTTAATGTAGTCAGAGATAACATACAGCAAGTATGGGGAGTTAATATGGTTAGTGATAACATACAGCAAGTATAAGGGATTAATATGATTAGAAATAACATACAGCGAGTATAGGGGATTAATATGGTTAGAGATAACATACAGCAAGTATAGCATTACATTACATTACATTATTGGCATTTTGCAGACGCTCTTATCCAGAGCGACGTACAACAAAGTGCAATAGGGGATTAATAGGGGATTAATATGGTCAGAGATAACATACACCGAGTATAGGGGATTAATATGGTCAGAGATAACATACAGCGGGTATGGGAACTTAATATGGTCAGTGATAACATACAGTGAGGATGGGGGATTCATGTGGTCGGAGATAACACACAGAATTGTGTTGTGAATTAATTAATTAATATTGTATTAATATGGTCAATACTGAATTGGAAGCACTCCACTTGACTTGGTAAGACCATGGTTGAAGTATAGCTTTAAATATTGCTGGAGAGGAAAGCTTAAAAGACTTAAAATAACCAAGGAGAAAAAAGTAGATGAAACTACCTCCATTTTAGAAGCTGCTGTTAGCCTCTGGCTACCCACTTCATGGTTGAGTAAATACAAGGGTAGACTGCAAAGCTCTTCAGCCAGAGAAATCCACAGTCTCTTAAGCGATAACTCGCCCTCCACACTTTCCTCTTCTGGCACTTGTGCTGAAACATCGAGATAATGCTGGTTTTATTGCCAGAGAAAAAGAAATTCCATTAGATTGCGGCTCCCGAATGCAGGACAGCATGCAGTTACACCAACTGGCCAGGGGGTGGTGCCAAATGGATGAAAAAGACTCATTCTGAATCACCATTCCCCTGTGCTAAAATATGATCATTTGTCTAGCACTGGGCACAATGCCACATGAAAATCTCTCCTTTTTTTCACCAGTAATCTTCACAGAGACTAAAGGGACTAGGGAAACCCACATGCTGCAGTCATCAGAGATGTGTGTCTCCTTGCAGTCCCACAGAGAATGAGAGTCATAATTGCAGATGTGGTTTTGCAGTTTTGCGGTTTTGTTGTTTGTTAAATGTGTGGCTCATCAAAAGACATGAGTAAAGCACATTGTCATGGTAAGAAATAGAGTAGAATAATACTGATGCCTCATACTGGCGAAAACTATGATATATAACTATAGAATAGAACTATAAAAATAATGGCTTTTTTGGAACATGTTAAAGTGACTAGTCTCCTTGCAGTCACAGAGAGAATGTTAAAGGTCATTTGATCTGAGACAACTGTCATAATTACAGATATTCACAGATATTGGGTTTGTGGTTTTATAGTTTTGTGGTTTTGTTGGTTGCTAAATGTGTGGCTCATCAAAGCACATGAGCACGTTATCATGGTAAGAAACACTAGTGAATATTACTAGTGTAATACTCTCGAGTAATATTGATGCCTCATACAGGAGAACTATCATATGTTATTTAGAAAAATAATGGCATTTCTGAATAATCCAGGCTTCAGGGTATTTTGGATCATGTTAAAGTGACTTTTCTTACGCTCTCCCTGTGTTAAGAAGCTAAGGTGTGTGTAAAAGCATAGCAATGCTGAAACCTTTAATGAACATTTCAATACCCGCATTTCTTAAAATCCTTTTCCATGCAGGTAGAGTTCAGATGAGAAGTGAAATGGCACTGCTGAATTGGGCTGCACAGTAATACCATCATTCATTTCATGATAATAACTCTTATGGGAAATACTGTAGCTCCAGAGAGAACTCCTGTCCATCGAGTAGCCTAATCATTCCTGGGAAAATGGTGATGGCAAAGCCTCAGGGCATAACATTAAAATAAGTACATTTGGGAGGAGTATTACTATTGATTAGGCTTTTCTTCCATCTGTTACCTGTTTTAGCGGCTGATGTTTTATAGATTATATAACCTGCTTGTTTTTATAGGTTATATAATTTGCTTTGTACGGTCACAGGATGATAGGGTAAGTAATGTAAAGTAATGGGTTGTGAGAGTTTCATTGGGATGTACTTACAGGGCTTTTCTTTGTGTTTAAATAGAAGGACAGTGTTTTATCAGCTTGCCCTTGAGTCGCTGGACTGCTCTTGGCTTTTCAGCTGCGTAGTTTGTATTTCGCAGGAGAATGTGAAATGAGCTCCCGGTTTATGGTTTTAGAATGGTCAGTGAAAGCTCTCTCCTATTGCTTAATGCCCTGATCCAAATCCAAATCTGCATTGTGGTGACATCACATTGTATCCCTTCATGGAAACCACCACAGTGCATAACTCCTATATCCAGCTGTATGTTGCAGTGGTCCGCCATTCGGGCTCATAGTGTTGTATAGAGTAAAGAGAAACTGTACTCCCAGCAGCACTGTAAACATAATTAATTCCCAAACAAAACGTCATATAATCTCCTTCCTGCATTCCCCTAAACAAGGAAAGCAATGATTGGCATGACTGATCCTGCTCCCAAGAGTAGCCTTATTGTTGACTAAAGCATTGTGGGTGCAGAACATCCCATTAATAAAAGACCGTGCCAAACAAGCTGTTTGGAAGTGAGTGTTGATGTTGCATTTCAAAGCTCAGTGACAGAAAACATGATGTGGCGAGGTCACCCTTCTGTCTATAACACAAATCCCATTTGAATGGGAACCCTGCATGGTACAGCTCGGATAAATAGTCCAAATAGGCATTGTGTTTGTCCCTCATACGGGTTGATTCACTTTTTCAAGGGCTTTCAAACACACAGGAATGTTCACTCTGCGTCACGGTATTATTTGCTGGAAAGGTTAGTCTAAATTTAATATTCAGGGCTGTCGCTTCGCTATATACGTAAGAGCATTGTTCCTGTGTGGGTATCTATCTCCAGAGGAAGGTGCTGGGCCGAACATCACTTGTTGGTTGTCCTACATGACCTTAGTTTTATCTCAGGCTGCTGTTGTGCTTACTCAGACCCTGCCCTGAATGCCAACACAAACCTTATAATGAGGAGCCATGCTGTAGTTCTGGATGGTTATTTTGCGTTGTGTCCTTAGCAGCCTGTGCTCTTTCAGAGTGCCCGGGACCCCAGGAAACCTTATTTCTGTGAACGTCACAGGGTTATTAGAGCGGAGTCCTGTGGTGCTTTAATGGAACAGTAAAATAAAAAGTTTCATGGGCTGTTACCGCCTCTACATTAATGTACCGTAAAGGCAACAATGGACAACCCCCAAATCTTTCTTCGCAGTGAGAAATGAGTATAAACTATACAAATGCCCTCCATATCGCGTGGGACAGCGATATACACACACACACTCACACACACACACACACAGTTTTTAATCACATGAAACAATTGTGAAGTGCTCTCTTAGTGTTGTCTTTAACAGTTGGCTATTACAACATGAATGAAAATGATTATTATTTTCCCACTCGGAGGAGACAAAAATTTACCAATCGCTAGGTGCAGCCAAACACTGCAGTCTTATCCATTTATTCAGGTTCACAGCTTTGATTATGTTAGTCCTGTTATTGGTGGCGATGCTCACTTGACAAGCTTCTGTTAAGTTCCATGACGTGAGAGCACAGACCTGACATGAGGGAGATTCTTTTAAGCCTTGTGCGATGATCTGGCCTGTATGATCCTCTGGGGAAAAAGCTTGTTTGAAGGCACAAACTTTGTTGTAATGTACAGTAGAAACTGTTGTAATGTTCTGTGGCTCACACGTTCTGCTGGACCTCAAAGTTGTGAGGAACAGGGTCGCATTTGCTAGCAGGTGGGCCAACTTTTCTCTCACTGAAATGTATAACTCTGCATTTTGCTTTCTCTGAAAAATAAATAGCGACCTGGCAATTCATAATTTCTTAAAGTCTTAAAGTTTTTTGAATTTGGGCTTTTCTACAACACATCTTTGGATTACTGTTGATTACTGCAGCCGGGATTTATTTCCATTTTAGCCTTTTTTTGTAATTGGGATTGATTTGGGAAAATGGTCGTGGTTAGTTGGTTGACGTTTTATTGGGTGTGGGTGGAGATGGGGATATGCAGAGTTTCAGGCTTGGTTTTGTAGTGGGTGGCATTTCAAATGATGAAACAAATTTGTGGGACCGCTACCTTTTCTGGTAATGGGTGTTTGATTACTTTTTTCATTAAAATAAATACGGTAATCATTTTAAGAAAATGTATTTTTGCTCACAGTTTACCTTCGTCTAATATGATATTTTATCTAAAGATCTGAAATCTGATTTATCTGTCTCAGGGCTACAACAACTGGACCAATGGCCTGTATGGATATTCATGGGATATGATGGTGCACACTCGCACACACCAGCATGTTAAGATCACCTACAGGGATGGAAAGACTGGAGATATTGGATATCTCAACCCTGGGGTAAGTAACAAGAAGAGAAGACCATAATGAACCCTGTAGCAGGTCAATGCGGGCTCATAACCTTTATAACCCTGTAGCAGGTCAATGCGGGCTCATAACCTTTATAACCCTGTAGCAGGTCAATGCGGGCTCATAACCTTTATAACCCTGTTGCAGGTCAATGCAGGCCCATAGGCTTTATAACCCTGCAGCAGGTTAAAACAGAGCCGTAAACCCGGGTGCTCAGGCTTGCGCTGGAGTGTAAGTGTTGCGGTAAATTCTCTGCAGCGTTCGTCGTTGTTGCGCCTCGCAGGTGTTCACCCAGACCCGGCGCTGGAAGGACCACGGGGACATGTTAAAGCAGTACGCCACCTGCCTGAGCCACAACCTGGTCCATTACAACATCACGGAGCCGCAGATCTTCTTCGATATCTGGGTGTCCATCAACGAGCGCTTCCAGCAGAGGTGCTGTACCAGCCGGGCCCCGGCTCCCCGCCGCTCTCGCGCTTCTTTTGGCCCGTTTCTGACGGTGAAGTCGCTCGTTTGTCTCGCTAAATCTGGCCACGCTGGGCAATGCGCCAGGGAGAGCTTAAAGGCCCCCGCGCATATTTTTTGTGTTTTTGAGCTTTACATATCATCCTGGCAGTTTTGATTTGTGTTCCATACTGATCCAAGGAAAATGATTGCAATTTTTGCAGAAGTACTATATGCGTGTTTTAGGGTCTAACTGCTTTTTTTCTGACCTGTAAAACTGTTTCTCACGTGACATGACGTATGTTTCTGCGTAATTATCGGTTGACGTTGCTAAATGTTAACGCAGAGCTGTCCGCAGGAGGGGGAGGGAGAAGTGCACTCTGGGGGCAGGGTTAGCGACTTGAGAACCTACGTCACTGCTCTTGGTGAACTTTTTATGGGTGTTTTAGATACTAAAACCAGGAAGAGATTTTTTCACTAAGCTTGGACATGCAGCTATGGTAATCTCTAAGATGCTCAAGCGTGTTAGATGTGTTGGACTGTTTGGTAGTGTGAATCTTGTATCCCCTGAATAATTAAGCTCTCTTAATTACCATTACGTACATTTTAACTGAGATTTTTAGCGGAGGTGGATATATATGAATAATTATACATGTGATTTCTTACCTTCAGGATCTTTGATCCCCGTGTGGACATCGTGACTGCGGACTGGTCACCCTTCCGTCCCAACTCGTGGCTGATGCCTCTGCTTGTGGACCTTTCTCCATGGAGAACAAAGTTTCAGGAGATTGAAGGCTCTCTGGACAACCAGACTGAAGTGGTCTTCATCGCTGACTTCCCAGGTTTGTACTTCTATATTCATATGATATATACGGCATGGGCCGGCACGGATGGTGCAGTGGGTAGCACTGCCGCCTCACAGCAAGGAGGTCCTGGGTTCAAAAGACATGCAGGTTAGGCTGATTGGAGAGTCTAAATTGCCCGTAGGTATGAGTGTGTGAGTGAATGGTGTGTGTGCCCTGCGATGGACTGGCGACCTGTCCAAGGTGTATTCCTGACTTTCACCTATGTATGCTGGGATATTTTTAGATGTATTGGTTGTCTCCTGCTTCTAGCCCATCCACACCTAGATTCAATGTGTTGTGTGTTCAGACATGCTCTTTTGCATACCACTGTTGTAACGCGTGGTTATTTCAGTTACTGTCACCTTCCTGTCAGTTTGAACTAGCCTGGCCATTCTCCTCTGAACTCTCTCATTAACAAGGCGTTTTCACCCCCAGAACGTCCCCTCACTGGATGGTTTTTGTTTTTCGTACCGTTCTCCGTGAGTCTGCTGTGCATGAATATATAAACATTTAGTGATGAATTAAAAATCCACCATTTTGTATTTGTATCCTTTAGGCCTTCACCTGGAGAACTATGTGAGCAAAGATTTGGGCAACACCAGTGTCCAGGTGCTGCAGGGACAGGTGAGCGTTGAGATCGTGGAGGAGAAGACCAACTATACCCTGCAGCCTGGAGACCTGATGAAGGTACAGTTCTGCCTGGAACCATCTTCCCAACATTTAAACCGAATAGCTGTTATCCCAGAATCGGCATACGCAGTTGTGTCTGGAAATATCACGGGCAATAGAAAACGTCAACAATTTTAATTTAAAGCTAATGCTTTCTTAATGTGCTCTGCGCCTCGTGTGTTTGTATCTCGTGGTCTGCTGATCTGAGTATTGTGGGGAGACGCTAGCGCAGGGAAGGAGAGCTGCGGCAGGATGTGTTTGTTTGCGATTGTAATGGGCTGCCTCAGCTGTTTCCAGGGTATGGATTGGTGCACACACAGTAATGTCAGCCACTATTAATGGTAATGGCTATGCAGCTGTAGTGTTTTAATGGTCTGAACTATCTGCCATGTAACAAGCTGGTGTTTGGCCGAAAAACAAAACTGCGGCAGTAAAATTATATTAATATGGGTGATCACACACACACCAATTTATCAGTCAAAGTAAAATAAACATTCCTCATATGCCTATTCAACACTAAATCCTCATCGATAATAATAACATAAATAAATAAATATGGTAATCTTGCGGGTTTTATTAAAATGTTCTGCAGAAACGGCAGCGGTCTTTGATTGGGTGGCTGCTGGAGGGTTTTGTCCTGTCGCCTGTGTGAGATGTTTGGACAGGCTGCGCATTGTGCAGTCCTGTCCTCCCAGGGTTCCCTGGTGGTAAAGGAGCAGCACACTTAGGGAGTAACAGAGTAAAAGTGTTTTTACTGCCCCAGCAAACACAGCAAACATAATTTAAAGGAAACGTCGCAGTCATCATATTTGATTTGGAGCCTTTATCTCCAGCCGCTGCCTAGGCCTGTGTTTGTGTCCGTAAATTAGATGCCTCTTTCCTGCTAACTCGCAGATTCGTCAACGTGAGGAGAGAATTGTGAGTGTTTGTTAAGCCTCATTCAGAAAACCACAAATGCATTGTCAGCCTTTTATAATCATTTGTCTATTTTCTGTTTTTATTCCTCTGTGTGTGTGTGTGTTTGTCTGTGTATATGTGTGTGGGTGTGTTTGTCTGTGTGTTTGTGTGTGCGAACAGCTACCTGCTGGAGCCTACCATAAAGTGTACACCGTATCGGACCGGCCCTCCTGCTACATGTACATCTACGTCAACACCACTGAAGTGGCGCTGCAGAAGAACTTCACCAGACTGTTTGAGCTGCAGGAGCGAATCAGGAACGGCACCGGTGAGTCCTCACACACCCGAACCCACACCCGCTGAATGTAAGCGGTGAAATGGTAATACGCGGAACGGCACGCATTCCACTTTACCCCATCTCTTTACCCAAAGGATCAAAGATAAACACTTAATCAACACATAAAGAAGCACTCACAAAATGGCAGTGACATCAATGACCCTGCTTGTGTTATCTCTGTATGTCTAACAAACCTGGTTGACCTTTGTAGTACAGCACAGCATGATGGCAACATATTCCCTGTGATGTCAGCATTCCAACATACCAAACATGAGCACACTGTATATAGAAGGCCTAGGGTTACATAATACTGAATCTAATGCTATCTGTAGTAGTTCTGGGGACAATCCATAGAGGTAGAAGAATGATGGGGGCAAAGGTGCTTTATTTGACCACCGTCTCTTTATCAAACCCTGCTGAGTCCGCACAGTAAACACAGTCTGGTTTCCTGTGGGGGTCTGATAAGAGGTTCACTTCTGTAAGCCTCGTTACACAACGAAAAGATTTAGCCACATTTCATGTTGTTAGTGCTTCGTGAATGATCGGGGCTAAGGCTGGGTTAAGATGTGTAACTGGGGGTTTGGAACTGGCTGACCTAAAAGCTGTCGTACTTATTAATTCAAGTGACTTCATGTTGTTGGAAGCAGGGATAAGCACCATGGTAATATTATTAACGGTTAATGATTTTTGCCTCTTACTAAAGAGACCAAAAATGAATATGTTAGGAAGCCATTCAGCTCAACTGTTGAATCTGCAAGATGTGAATCTACTGCTTTTAAAAACAGAGGTGATGGTTGTCGGCAATAATCAATAATCCACATTCTGCCTGTAGTTTGACACCTTTTTGACAAAATGTTATGTCTGTGTGACCAGGCCGGTCATAGCACACCTCCACTTGAAACTGGAGCTGGCTCCAAAAATACACATTCCAAACTAGCAGGCCTCAACAACCATTATCTACATAGACGTTAAGATTTCCAGTTGACAATCGAATGTCACAGAGGAAACCCCTGATCCTTACGGTCTTCTGTGGCCCCTGACCCCATAAATAGCTCTTGTGTTCAGGTGCCTCTTCAGAGCCGGTTGCATTCTCAGGGAGAGGAGACACCATGACACCCTAGAATTGCATTGCATTGGTAAGGGCCTCAGTGTGGTCTTTAATCACACTGGAGAGAGGTGGTGAAACAGAGGGGGCCATTTTATCAGTGTAATATCGAACAGACACCTCCTGATGACAAGCCCAGTTGTCTAAGCGCCTCAAAGCATTGCCATGTAGTTTTGAGGAAGGCTCAGGCAAACGTGTATGACCGTAATAAACCTTATAAAAACATGTGTGACCATCATATGACCATAATACATGATATAAAGGCATGTATGATCGTAATATGACCATAGTACACATTATGAAACATGTATGACCATAACATGACCGTAGTATACATTATAAAACATGTATGACCATAATACATAATATAAAGGCATATATGACCATAGTATGATCGGAGTACACATATAAAATATGTATGACCATAATACACATCATAAAAACATGAATGATCAGATCATAATACGCATAAAGCCATGTACTGTTTAACCATACTGCTCATTTATGACCATAATACACATTATAAAAAATGTATGAACATTATGCATAGTATAAAAACCTGTATGACCATAATCCACGCAACATTCCTGTTTGGTTATTTAATCTCCAGCGAAAGCTCTTCTGTTTTGGCAACCGTAGAGCAATAGCAATAAGAAGAGTAATACAATACAATAACAGCCTGGTTGCAAAATATCTTTAATGTTCCTGTGCCGGGTCTGCTGTTGGCCCGTTTCACCCGCTAATGTGAGCGGTGAGCTCAGCAGCGCTTCACCACATTCTTCCATCTGAACAATGGCTCCACAGGGACCTTTTGAGTCCGGGTCTAAATGAGATGTCATTAAATATGCAGATGAAAATAGTGGTGACACAGCAGTAAGGCTCTGGCACAGACCCAGAAAGAGCTTGGAAGCAGAGGGGGGGGGAGGGGGGGGGATAACGCAGGCAGTCCAGAAAACCGTGAACAGCAGAGGTGAAAAGTCCAGAGGTCAGAAAGTAAAAAATCCTGCCATGCGTTTCTTCCACCCGTTAACTCCAGCCGGCTGATTTCACTAATTAGCTGTACCTCCCGGTTGAAGAATTGTGCTAATTAGCTAATCCGGGTGATTGGAGCAAAAATACTGGGGAGGGCTTTTACTTTCTGAACCTGTATTT
>NC_083771.1:9389725-9509055 GCF_963514075.1 Conger conger
GGTGTCTCTGTGTTAGGATGAGGCAGTCATGGTCTGGTGGTGGCCGTCTCAGGGCTGCCCTCATGACTGTGTTGGTCCTTTCCCATTCGCTTTATAGCTTCTTTCTCCATTACATTACATTACATTAATGGCATTAATTTAATAGCATCATAAATGGCATTAATGTAATGTAATGTAATGTATCCAGAGTGACCTACGGTTCATTAGATTAATCGGGAGACAATCCTCCCCTGGAGCAATGCAGGGTGAAGGACCTTGCTCAAGGCCCTGGGGATTGAACCACCGACCTTGCGGGTCCCAGTCATGTATCTTAACCACATTTATGAACTGTCATTTTCCTGTTTATTACATGTGTGTTAAGTAATCCGATTTTTTCACACCAGTGCCTGCCAGCACCAGATGGGTTCCCCTCTAGGCCAGGTTCTACTCCAGGTTCCTCTTACCAGCCTTCCTTGCTGTAGCCCTGGGGGTGCTCTTGGGGGGTTCAGGCCCAGATCTGTTGGGACAGTGCCATTCGTAAAGAGCACTATATTTCATTAACATAGTGATGAGAACAGGCCATTCAGCCCAACAATGCTTGCCATTGTTCCTACCGCTAAATGGTACACAGTGCTCACCGTTTACCCGCAAACTAGATAGTGGCAAGCCATTCCACACAGTGATCACTCTTGATGTCTGTGTGGAATGTACCTTTTGCTAATTTATATCTATGCTCCCTCAGAAATCCTGCAGGATCTCTTCTAGTTCACTTTGATAATCTTTTTTATAAGCCTCAAATTGCCCACAAGTCACCATTTACTAAGCTTGAAGAGATTATGTATTTCCCCATAACTTTTATCATTCATCTAAAGAACCAATTTAGTTGTCCTTCTTTGAACTTTTTCCAGAGCTTCTTTCTTTTGGTACAGTACCATGAAGAGAACCAGAACATTTTGATGAACTACTGATATGCTTGGAAAGCGTACACATAGGGGAGATTGGTGTCTGTTGTGACATGGAGTCAATTCTAATGCGATGTTGCACGAAATTGACTTGAAACTGGTCCATTGAAATCTGAGGTGAAAGAGGACGTGTATGGGGGTGTGCAGTGTGATTTACAGCAGGCGAGCCTGTTTCTTATTTGGCACAAAATATTGGGTAACAATGGACCCCATATCACAACAGAACCAGCTCTCCCCTACAGAACAGGCGGCTGCATGTAGGATCTTAAAGAGGTTCTAGACTGCTTGTAAATGATGAGTGAACTAAAGAGATACTTTTGTTATGACTGTGTTTGGGAAATCCACATTTTATTGAGTGTGATAGCTAGAGGCATTTAAAGAGGTTCTTCGCATTAAGAGCTGTGAAGCCAGAGAGGGAATATGAGGTGCTGTCCACCAGGGGGCAGCGCCAGCCCTTCCTACAGCTATGGCCACAGCTGTGATTAATTGCAATCACTTCAGTTGTGGCCTATTACTGGGCTGTATAAATAGACGGGTTGTCAGGCCTAGGATGATGGTTTTAGAAGGATTTGGGGATACTGTGGCACATTGATGCTGTTTTTTATTGTTAGTGTTGTTTTGTGACTGTGTTTTCTTTGAAGGATTTTGATTGCAGTGCCTTTTGTTGTTTTATGAAGGATTTCACTAGTTTGTTGAGTTCTGAGTTAATAAAAGGTGGCATGCCAATCCTTTCTTTTGATTTCCTCTTGCCCCTCAGCCCTGTATCACAGAGGCTTTCAGGAAACTCACCGCATATCAGTTTCTGTCGTTATGATGTTGCTTTCAGGACATATACTGGAATGTGTGTGACACTATTTTTCGCTGTTTGGATAAGTAGTGATTTCCACTATTGAAAGGGTATTTAGCCACAAATATACCCAGGCGTGTGCACTGAAACACCAGCCATTTTGCAGAAGCATATGCACCCTGCCCAGAAACTTTGACTTCACATTTTTCATTTCTTTTCATTTTAAACACAGATGCCCTTTGCAAGCCCTTTTTTATAACAAGGTCTGAGGAATATAAAATATTACCATTATCAACCTGGCGTGTTCACTTCGAGCTCTGGGTGAGTACACTACTGTTATGGCTTTTTTATCTACTGTACTTTTTGTACTGGAATATTTTTTTTTAAGCAAGTGGGTGTACTCCGGTTTCCTCCCACAGTCCAAAGACATGCAGGTTAAGCTGATTGGAGAGTCTAAATTGCCCGTAGGTATGAGTGTGTGAGTGTGTGAGTGAATGGTGTGTGTGCCCTGCGATGGACTGGCGACCTGTCCAGGGTGTATTCCTGCCTTTCGCCCAATGTATGCTGGGATAGGCTCCAGCCCCCCTGCGACCCTGTTCAGGATAAGCGGGTTAGGATAATGAATGAATGAATGAATATATATAGTTCATGTTATTTTCAGTTTTCTAATTTGAATGACTGCAAGGGGGATGTGAACATGCAATGCTTCATTTGAAGTAGTCACTTGAAGTAAAATTAATGAAAAAAATTATATAATCTCAACCTGCTGAAATAAGTAATTTCTGAAGATTCTGCAGACTCATGCCACCCAAACAGCTCAGGCCCCTTGAACTTCACTTCAACTTTCTACTTCCTGCTGAAGCTGCATTACCTGTACTGTAAGAGCTAAACTGAACATCTACCCTTGGGTTGTCTATAAGCTATGTTTTTGAAAAGATGTCTCTCACATATTGCGCAAAAAGTCTGCCTGGAGAATTGAGATGTGCTGAGTTGTTTTGTTGTTTCATGGTGAAGTCTAGCTTGCTGGTGCGCCGCAATGTTTCTCATAAAGTATTGATACGTAAGAAAGGGGGGGTACTTTGAGGTTCTGTTAAAATGACTAGCAGGCACATGTAAATACAATACAAATATCATGTAAATGCAATGTCTCTGACAGTTCTTTCTGACCTTCATTGGCACAGCTCTGGTTCTCATGTTGACAAACACCTCAAATGCCTTCAAATTAAAGGTGACCGTCTCCACTTTAACCTCATATTAATTATTTCATTTGAAGTCATTGATGTGCTGGTGTCATTGATGTGTCATTGATGTGCTGGAGTACAGAGCCAAATTAATTGTATTCTACCAATGAAGTTGGACTTTTTTTGTAATGTAAAAAAGCAGTAAACATATTTCAGCATACTTGAGGAAAACATATACATATCTACCCTCCCACCCAATCACCCAAAACAATGAAAACATAGAATTTATATTTCATATTTTATTCAAGTTTAACAATCAAGCAAACAAATTATTCCCTATGTTTATAATATTAATGCATTGATGATTACAAGTATAATAATAATATTAATAATACATAGGATTATAAATGTTAGGATTGTAAAAAAAAACAAAAAAAAAAAAACGCTTGATGCATGAATGCCTGGTTTCAAACTTAACAAGGTCAAGGCAGACACCAGCAATAGTAGTTGAAAATTCAAGCAAACAGTCAATTTATAAAAATCTGTATATCTGTATAATGTAGACATGTAGATTTGTTTATACGTACATATTTGAGTATATTGTAAAATGTATCTATAAGATTATATTTAAATGTATATGTCGGTAAACCTATTTTTTCTAGCATGAAGCAGATGACATGGACTGTTCCAATGAAATGCAAAATGTCAATAGCACTTTGTCCAAATGCAATGTTAAAGGCACTACGGATCTTACAATCAACATGGCTTTTTTAAGGACAAATTTAAATCTGAACTGATCCCACATAATTTTCTTCAGTCTGTGTATGTCTTGTCTTCTAATGTCTTGATTTACTGTCTCGTCTTGACTTTGTTTTATCAGAATTGTGAATAAATGTCACAGCCCAATGAGACTTGTTTTGTTGAGAGATTGTTGAGAGATTGCGCCATCCT
Source organism: Conger conger (assembly GCF_963514075.1). Lineage (NCBI taxonomy): Eukaryota > Metazoa > Chordata > Actinopteri > Anguilliformes > Congridae > Conger > Conger conger. The sequence goes on from NC_083771.1 coordinate 9,393,586, forward strand.
AAATCTAAGTGGCCGAGTTTATCTTCCATACCCAATAAACACCATTATTTAGCCAAGGTGCTTTTATACCAAAGTGGAATAATATATTGATTGAGCAACAAGTGATTAATCAATATTGTGAACACATCATGTGTCTCATGTCACTGAGTTGATATGTTCACTACATATCACACTGATATGTTCACTATTTTCAGGATAGCCATATGTTCACTGTGTTGGCTGATTGGGGAGGCCATCTGTCAGTAACATAACTATTCATGTTTAATAATTGCATGACATTGGCTTTCGATTTCCATTTTCTTGTTTGTTGAAACCACCTATTATGGCAATGTCCTTTTGATAACGACTATACATTGTACTTGATATTTGATTTAGAAAATGTATAAAACATAGGCAGATCAAAACAATTTTTCAATCACTGTTCCTGTGGAAGGACGTGCTTTATTCACGCCAAATTCACTTTGATAAATCAAAGCTGGTGTGGACAGGAGTACACAGCAAGGCTATCTGAATCAAGAGGTTTTTCCACTCAGTCACTCGCTCCATCTCACTCAGTAAATAACTCACTGTGCCACAGGCAATATAACACCAAACACTGATGTAGCTAGCTATGTTTTAATTACATTAGCCTATTGGCCCACATGGAAAGTGTGTTATCAAAACTCAAAAAGGGCCAGAATCTCTGTCCCTCCTCCAACATACTTTATATCGGTCAGACGGCTACACTCAGTTTCTTGTGCTGTCAACTAGCATGCGTTAAGACCACGCAACGTCATACAAAGCAAACAAGGTTGCTAGCTAGCTAACAGGAGAACATTGATCATGTATCAATCACTTGAATGCACAAAGTCAATTGTAAATGCTTCTCCAGAATCCAGTACTTAACTCTCTAAGCAAAACAAATCCTCTTAGATGTAGGCTGCCTTATTGAAATATATGCTCTTTTAACCTTGCCATAGGCTTCTGTTGACAGCTTGGGTAATGGCATGATTCCATTAACTGATTACAGTTACTGGTAGTTCTTAGTACACCCTGTTGGTGGGTGGGTGCCATTACAGATAAAACAGGTAAGCACCTTTATTGGATTGTGCCTACTGTATATGGAAAATGTTGAAAATGTGTTACCTGAATTGTATTCCACATAGAAAACGAGGGCTGTAGTTATGACCTATTCACATTACTAGCCTACATTAAACTGCATGCAGTATTTTAATAGTATGGTAAAAATATTGTTAATCGAAAAAGATTCATTATATTTAAATGTATTCATGTCACAACTTTATTAGTTGCTAAATTTGCTAATTAGTTTGTTGAATACATGTAGGCTATGTTATGATTGGACTGTGACTGTCATGTGAGCGCTGTAAGAAGTGTTTTGTGCAGGTGGACTGGCAGGTAAGCCATGAAAATCGAAACCAACAGTCAGTTGACTTAGAATAAACAAGGCTGATCGACATCGAGTCATGACACAGTAACTTTTCTACCTATGATAAGTCTGTGTTTTGTTGTCATCAAATTACCAACCAATTTCTGCCCCACTAATCAATGTAATATTGATCCTTCATGACCGACATTGATTAGACATCTAACTGACATCAAAATGTTTGGTGGGTCTGTCTGGCTGGTTCACTTGTTCACTATTTAGCTGGCTTAACTAGGCAATTTACTGGGCTATCTAGCAAGCACACCAGGCTATTTAAAGCTGCCTTTTTGAAGTTTTAAATGTGTTGTGAAGGACTGCTGTGCGTATTGTCTAATAGGAAACACTATCTATCTTCATGAGATTCACTTATGTCACTGTAAGCAGTTTCTTTCAGCACAAGGCTTTCTGATGCTAAATTGTTTGGTAAAATGTCACATTGAAGGGGCCAATATCCCCTTGGCCTGCCTGTTTGCCCCCTGGAGCACCTACGGTTGATAAATGAGGTATTGCAGGGGCTGCATCCTCTAAAATTATTTTGCCAAGTTTATGGATGCCATGAAAACTAGTATTGATATTGGTGGACAAGTCTGGAAATTGCTCCCAATTCTTTGAATTGAGTTTGAGTTTATTTCTGCAAATGGCTGCTTTATTTGAATGAGTTCCATTTTGTTGCCCTAAAGGGCTTTAAAGGACTGGTTGAGTGTTACACTGCTTCACTGTCACTGTTGCTATGAAACCAGGGTGTGAAAGAGGTGGATTCATTATCTTGATTGAGTGTTGAGATTGAGTTTGAGTGCATTGAGTATTGCAGCACCTGCTTTGGGCTTATGGAGTTTAGGTGATTATCCTTACAAATATGCAGTTTAGGTTTCTGCAACTGAATGGCTAAAAATGCTTGTAAACGTATATAAAACTTGCATGCTTTAAAAAGTGACAGAAGGTCTTTGCCCTTTGTGTTTCAAAAATCACTTTTCAGTAAGATGTTTGAATTACCATAAACATTCTCAATGGAAAACAGCATCAGCACAAGTGTAATTATTAGGTACTTTGTAATTATTTAGTACTTTGATTTCAGTGTTAGTGCTATGAAACAAAGTCAGTAAGTACCATATGTAAGTACTATGTAAATATGTTCTACAGCCTCTTTCAAAGTACTTATGTCTGAAATCAAAATGGCTACCTAATAAAACCTGGTATTTACCCAGTAAGTACTAGATAATTAACGAACTGTAAAATAATTTATTTTTGTTCTCCTTTGTTCTCTTTTTTGATAATAACACCTTTAGCAAGGCACCCACCTGCCTGGTTGATTGCAATGAGGTTGAATGTTCTACTGTTTTTCACACTGCCAAAAAACTAAAAATATTATATTGTATTTTAGACTTATATTTACACTTAATCTTAATTACTTTTTTGTAAAATGAGATTTCAAGATTTGCAAATGCGGTAAGAATTCTACTTGTCGAGCAAACAATTTAAAACAAAATTACACTCAGTGACCACTTTATTAGGTAGACCTGTACATCACTTAATGCAAATATTGAATCAGCCAGCAATTTAATCTATCATGTGGCAGCAACTAAATGTATAAAAGCTTGCAGATGTGGTCAAGAGGTTCAGCTGTTTTTCTGAATAAATCAGAATGGGGAAGAAATGTGATCTAAGTGACATTGACCATGGAATGATTGTTGGTGCAAGACATGGTGTTTTGAATATCTCAGAAACTGCTGATCTCCTGGGATTTTCAAACACTACAGACTCTAGAGTTTGCAGAGAATGGTACAAAAAACAAAAAAGCATCCAGTGGGCAGAAGATCTGTGGGCAGAAATGTGTTGTTACAGGTCGAAGATGACAGTAACGCAAATAACCATGCCTTACAGTGGTATGCAGTAGAGCATCACTGGACACACAATGTGTTAAACCTCTAAGTGGATAGGCTACAGCAGCAGAACTCCAATAAGTCTAATAAATACCTAATAAAGTGCTCACCGAGTGTGTATAAAAACCATTTTTAAAAGCTGGAAAAAAATATGGATTTAAGACTCACTGCCAGACTAAAACACTTTAAGACTTGTTTTTGCAGTGCTCATGTAAGATGAAGGTATGCAAGGAAGGTAGTCTATTCATTCCCTGATTACTTTCAATGTGATCAATGTGATTCTGAGAAATCCTTCGGTAATATCTCTGACTCGCATATTAAACTCATTCTTCTATTTCCCATTGGGAGCATTTGAATGACATAAAACAGATATCCCCATCCTGAAGCTGACAGTGATGAAGCTATTAAAGATTAAAACGCCTTGCAAAAGTATTCACTTACACAATTTTTACATTTTGTTGCTTTTGAGTTTTTGCCGTTGGTATATGTGTGTGTGTGTGTGTGTGTGTAGTGTACAGGAGACATATCCTATATGCCAAAAAACTGTCATGTTTTTATAACAGCTGGCCTATCCCTAGAGAGGACAGTCTATGCAGCAATAATGAATAAAAAGACAGATGAATGAAAAGAGTAGCACAATTCTCTTTCCTAAGGTGGTGTTTAAAGGCAGTGATTTAAAATGACACCTGCTGCTGGGATGGCAAAACCAGATTGATGACCAAGATGCATTTCATATCCAAGAAATCACAAAAGTGATCATTGATGGGGGAATCCAGGACTCCAGCCAGGCAGGAGAGCTTAGCGAGAGAGGGGTGGTTTTTTAGGGCTCAGGGTTCACTGGTTTTACGTTGTGGGAACACACTGGCTGTCTTCCATGTCTGATCAGAGCCAGGGGCTCAGCTATAATGAAAAAAGTAATGATTTTTAAAATGCCGACCTCCGCTTGGAAGTTGCAATAAACATGACACTAATGCAGATAAAATTTAGTGTGCCCAAATTTGAATTCTTGCTCAAAATCCAAAGCCATACGACTGGCCAGGGACTGGGAAACCAGTCGGAATTGGAGGACATTTTGCCGGTATAAAATATAGGCAAATACAGGCTGATTACGTGCTTCAGTCCACCGAAGACCTAAAGCAGGGGGTGAGAATTCACCTTTCAACAGGGCGGTGATCCAAAGCATAGGGCCAAAGCTGCACTGGTCTTTCCCAGTGAAGGTCATGAAATCTCGTCAACCCTTTTATTGTCCTCGCCAAGCAAAGAGCCATAGAAAACATATGATATGCTCTACCAAACGGTCAAGCAGAACATTAAAGGGTTAAAAGGAACGCGAGAGAGGGAATGTCTGTGCAAGGTTGGTAGAATCAGGTTAAAACCATTATTCCAGTAAGAGTTGCTTGCTATAAATGTAAGCAATCTAAATACTTTATGCAAACAAAATGAATATTACTGAAATTACTGATTTTATTCAACTTAGAGCATGTCAGATTTTAATAGCTATATTAAATGTATTACATTTTCACTGTAACCTACACTCTGTGAGCACTTTATTAGGTATTGATTAGACTTATTTTTTAGACTTATTGGTCTTCTGCTGCTGTAGTCTATCCACTTAGAGGTTTGACATATTGTGTTCACAGATGCTCTTCTGTTGTACCACTGTTGTAATGTGTGATTATTTGCATTACTGTGACTTTCATGTCAGCTTTGACCAGTCTGGCCCTTCTCCTCTCTCTTTTTTTTTGCACCATTCTCTGCAAACATTATAGAGTTACACCTGAAAATCCCAGGATAACAGCAGAAAAACAGCTGAACCTGAAGTGCTTTTTTGCATTTAGTTGATTGGCATGATTGGCTGATTAGATATTTGCAGTAATAAGCCAGTGTACAGGTTTACCGAATAAAGTGGTCACTGAGTGTATATAATCCAGCATAATGTTAACTACCCAAGGGTCTGAATACTGAATACAAGGCACTTTATCAACATTATTATTTACACTGAATCAAAATATCAAACAAAGCTTGAATATTCCAAAATCAATTCTAAATGTAATTGTGGTTTAATGTTAATGACCCATTTCATATTCCATCGCCAATTATTTCCCTCAAATTGTTGTTAAATTTAAAGCAGAATATGATGCATATATACTATGAAATGTGTTTTTTGGGAAATGTGTGGGCTATATAATGTGAAGCTATGCTGGCCAAAATGTGCTAGGAGCTGGGGACATTTTGAAGCTGGTATACTTTGCACTTAAATGAGATTAAATGTAGCTTCACCAAATATTGTCACGAAGATGGTTTTCTCATACGAACCAAATCATCATTATGATTGGTATATTTTTTGTTATTGTCATTATTTTTGATTATTTTCATTTTAATTTTCGAAGTGCTAAACTTTGGCATTTAAAAGCAATTTATTTACATTTGAATCAAAATTGGCATATTTTGGTTGAAATACCACAGCTAATTTTCCTTGGATGTGATGATGTGTAAAACATCCATATAAACTTGAAAAGATGTGTGTTTTTGCAAAGACATTTGGCCTGTATAAGTGTCTCTGCATGATTTAAGCAAGACCATTTTTGCTATCAGTCCAACTTCAGTGTCTACCAGTTATGGAAATCTGTTTCAACACGGTTTTAACATGGTTTTTAATGCTGGTTTAACACAATTTTAATGCACAGATTTAATGCACTGTTAAACATGTTAACTGGAACGTTTAAACTCATCCGACAGAGGTAGTCTTAACCTGCAACAATTTTGAACTCAACAGATGCAGCAGAAAAGGATTTATGATCTTAGTGATCTGAGTTATTTTCATATACTCCTGCAAGGTGCTGTTCTTCCATCTGACTGAACACCTCCTCTGCTGCTGCCGCCCAGCCAGTCTTGCGTTTTGAAAAGTACAGTACAAGTGATTAATTATTTTTATTTTTTTTTAGTGCTCAAGGGTAAATTTACTGCACCATTCTAATGGGAATGTAGCTATTGACAGTTTGAAATAACAAGAGGGAGTCATTGAAATAATGTCAACTCTGTTAATGTGTATGTAGTACTTATGTTTTTGAGTCTTGATTGTCTTTTTAATTATGTACTTTGATTATTTCTCCTGGCACTAGAGCAAAGGGGAGAGGAGACTGCAGAATAACATGGGACTGTGGTGCCTCAAAGCTGACCCTCAGCAGGGGACACACTCGTTACACTGGGGGAGGCGCTGGGCTGTCAGCCAAGAGTGCAACATAATGCAGTGCCATACATTTATTTGCACTATAGTATGCCACTAAGGTAAGCCCACTGCTAAGTCACATTAGCAGACTGTGGTTGGCAGATAGGACTCGGCTACTATAGTTAGCCTAGTGCCAAAACAGTCTGTGAGTTTACTGCCAACTCCCAACCGCAGTATGCTAGCCTAGTGCTAGAGCTAACTCCCAACCACAGGCAGTTAGCAGAGTGCTACCTCCCAACCACATGCTGCTAGCCTAGAGCTAACTCCCAACCACAGGCAGCTAGCCTAGTGCTACCTCCCAACCACAGGCTGCTAGCATAGTGCTATCTCCCAACCACATTCTGCTAGCCTAATGCTACCTCCCAACCTCAGGCTGCTAGCCGAGTGCTACCTCCCAACCTCAGGCTGCTAGCCGAGTGCTACCTCCCAACCACAGGCAGCTAGCAGAGTGCTACCTCCCAACCACATGCTGTTAGCCTAGAGCTAACTCCCAACCACAGGCAGCTAGCCTAGTGCTACCTCCCAACCACAGGCTGCTAGCATAGTGCTATCTCCCAACCACATTCTGCTAGCCTAATACTACCTCCCAACCTCAGGCTGCTAGCCGAGTGCTACCTCCCAACCACATGCTGCTAGCCTAGTGCTGCTTCCCAACCACATGCTGCTAGCCTAGTGCTAGAGCCAACTCCCAACCACAGGCAGCTAGCCTAGTGATATCTCCCAACCACAGGCTGCTAGCCGAGTGCTACCTCCCAACCACATTCTGCTAGCCAAATGCTATCTCCCAACCACAAGCTGCTAGCCAAATGCTAACTCCCAACCACAGACTAATTGCATGAAGTATAGTGGGATCTGATTCTGGTCTATGGGACCCGTCATTCCTATGAAACTGTTGTGAAGCTTTCAATCTTAAAGTTTTTTTTACTTTGATTTTTGTTTCGATCATCCACCATGCTGATAGGTAATGATAATACATTTAACTAAAAACTGAACCACCAAATGCCTGGTTATGGATGGTGGATTGAAATTAGTTATTGTTACCATATGCATAATACATTTGGATTTGAGATCAAAGATGAATATGAGACAAAAGTACAGACAAGCAGATTTTATTTCATGGTATGTACATGCATATATATTTTTCCATTTCATAGAAACAGCTGTTTTGTTTTGATTCCCACCATTTTCAGTGCAAAGTTAACAGGTGTTAACTGTTGCTCAGGTGGTCCCTTTTGCATGGATTGTTCACATAAAAGACCAGTGATTGTCTAGTCTTGCTTTTTATTTTTATATGTGGAGATTGCATTTGGGGTCTGAAAGCATCTACCGCCATGAAGACCAGAGGACCAGTTGAAATACAACTGAGAGGACAGGCAAGTTAATTTAGAAGGATAGCACAAAACTGGGTATCAAGTACAGCAGTTTGGAACTTCTTGAAAAAAAAACCCACTGTCAACTGAAGTTGATCACGGATGAATCGGTGAAGAACTATGAGGAACAACCCTAGCTATGAAGAACAACCCTAAAAATAATGATCAGTGACATCACCAGCAGTCTCCAGAGGGCAGGGTGAAAATATAGCAAGCCCCTGCGCACAGAAGTCTTTGAGAGCAGAATTATAGAGGCTATGCTGCAAGATGCAAACCTCATCAGCTGCCTGAATAGACACTAGAATTGACCAAAGAATACAGACGAGCCAGAAGGCTCCTGGAACTGAAGTTTTATGGACAGATGAGACCAAAATAAACATTGACCAAAACAATGGTCAATTGGAACAGCTCACTCACTGATCCAAAGTGCACAGTCTCTCCCACCCAGTACATATTTCCCAAACCTCATTGGTCGGTGCTTCATCCTGCAGCAAGACAATGACCCCACACGCACCAAAACATTCATGGGGAAAAGTAGAACGTTTTGGATTGACCACATCAGTCACCTGATATAAATCTGGGGCGGCCTGTAGCGTAGTGGTTAAGGTAAATGACTGGGACACGGTTGGTGGTTCTCATCCACAATAAGATCTGCACAGCCGTTGGGCCCTTGAGCAAGGCCCTTAACCCTGCATTGCTCCAGGGGAGGATTGTCCTCCTGCTTAGTCTAATCAACTGAACGTCACTCTGGATAAGAGTGTCTGCCAAATGCCATTAATGTAATGTAATGTAAATATAATCAAGCTTCCATTTATCTTGCTGAAGAGGAGACTGAAGACAGAAACCTCCCAGAATTATGATCAACTCAAAACGGCTGCAGTGAAGCCCTGGAACAGTTTTTCCAAAGCATCATAGTATTAATTTAAGGGCTATACAACCAAATATTAGACTTTATTGCTTTGTTTTACTTTTAAGTTCATTAGTTAACTTACTTTGCACAGCAGACAATGGGGGGACTCAACACAGAACAGCTGTTTCTTCAAAATGGAAAAGCATATACACATGTAAATACTGTGAAATAAAAGCAGATTGTCTGTACATTTGTCTCATATTCATCTTTTGATCTGAAATACAAATGCCTTAAGTGCATAGCAAAAATTTAAAATTTCACTCTACTGTTGTCATAGTTTTGGAGGGCTCTGTATATGAATGACCCCTTCAGGCTATGCAGTGATTTAAGGAAGGTTACTCTATCCAAATTTCAAGCCTAGTTTTGCATGGTCTCATTTGACTGCATTGCAAAGCTCAACAAAGAAAGATGCAACTCATTTATCATTACCAATCAGCATGGTGGGAATAGTTCTGAAAAAGAGGTATCCTTTAAATAAGGGATGAGGGTACCTGCTCACTTTTTATTTTCAAACGTTTTCATTTAAATTGGCCGATTTTACATGAAAAAGGATAAAATGCTTAAGACCGTTCCCAATAAAACTGCTAGACCTCTTTGACATAACTTCGTGAGGAACACCGCCAAAAAGGATGTAAAATGTAAAATCTTTCAAAAGTAATATACCAAAGGTTCTTAACAAAATGGTGGAGTGGTCTTTAAAAGTTTATTATACAGATACTTTTGATTCTGTAATCAAAGCTCGGATGTTATTTTAAAATGCTTTAATAAAATAATATTGCTTCTCATCGTATGCATATATGCAGAAAAGGTCTGTAGTGTTTGGGTTGGACTCTAGTTGCTCTCTGAGGAGGTTGCTGGTGCAGTGGACGTGGACTTCCTCCTGGACAGAGAATGGGAACGGTCCGGGCTGTGGGAGTTGAGTTTATCAAAAGGCTGCACATGAAACTCCAGGAAGTCCATGTGCTGCTCGCTAATGATCTGGCTTATCAATCCGGGCAAGGCCCGAAGGCTGTCCAGCAGGGTCTCCAGCCTGGTCTCAAGGTGGGAGATCCTCTTCTCCATGTCTTCGCCCCTTTCGTTCAGATCCGAAATCAGGTCGTACATGGTATTTTGAGTCTGAAACAATAGGGGAAAAACTGGTCAGAAACATTTCCTAGACTATTCTGTCATTTAGACTGCTTATGTTGGTATATAATTGTCTCAATTATATACCAATGAGGTGGTTGAGTGCATATCTGCAAATGATTTATCACATTCTGTTTCAGGGTGTCACAAATGCAAACTCTTTGCTGCGTTTTCAAATAAATTTTAAGCACATTTCCAAAGGAATCCATTCATACTTTTATACTGCCTAGATGTGAGAATGCAGACAGACAGAAGGTAATGCTCTTCATATGTACAGCCAATGTAAACATAACTTCACTGTAAAAGCCTCTTTGGAGTTTTGTATTCTTGCTTCAGGCCACAAACCCACAAATGCACTTAGAAACCTCTGTAAATATCATCAAATGTCACCATAATGACTGCATAGACAAACTGCATCCTTTCTCTAAGGCTATTTACGTTGGGCACAAACCATGACCTCTACCAGAACCCCTAAGTGTGTTACAGAACTAAACTTGCAGTTGGATCCCTTTGGTAATTGGTCATTTGGACCACATCGTCACAGATTTTAATTCACTGTTTGCTTAGAACAAATCCCTGGAACCAAAATTGGGATTGTAATCCAAGGGATATATTACATTATTGGCATTTGGCAGATGCTCTTATCCAGAACGACGCACAATGTGTTTTCTTGGTATCTGACCATGTTAAAGTCTGCAGAATGCCTGTATCATGGCACCTTCTCACCATTTTGGATTTGAAAGAAGTTCTCCCCTTTAGACTAGATGAATTTGTTAACTTCGTGCAGGTTTAAATAGCATACTTGTAGACAGTTGTGGATCAAGTCAGGTGGCTATTAACCAGTCATCTTGTTAATTTTCAATCTTGAAATGATGTCTTATGAGATATGAAATTTGCAGGGCACTGTCAGGTGTTTGCATATAAACAAGTGGCACACATGGATATTTGGACATGGATATTGAAGGAAAAAGACCCTACCTGATTGGTCATCTGAAAATTCCTTCTATTGAATAGTGGGATTTCACCACGGTTATAATGAGTAGAATTTGCTCTTGCATTCAAATGTATAACTGAACAAATATTAAGGATGTTGACTTTGCTTACCTTCGCAAGGTCCGCAAGCGAGTTTGCTTGATCATTCAGCTTGCGTTGCTCCATTTTTACGCTTCTTAATCTGAACAACAAGACCATTTTAAACCAACATTTTACTGAAATATTGCTGAACAACAAAAACTGAGAAATAATTGAATTTCTCAAGGCACATCAATTGTAAGCAATTACAATTATATTGCAGTTATTGCTGCATATAAAATTATTTCATATAAGCAATAAACTCAATAAAATGTGATGCCAATAGCAAGCAAAACTTATTCATACTTACTTGTTAAAAAAACAAAATTAATAGGGGAAAAAATGGACAATAGTATATCGCCTAACCTAAGACTTAACTACATTTCTACATAACTGCTTTTTTGCTCAAGCACCCCTCTGCCTCAGCCTGGCCCTGGCCACTGTAATGCCCTGGCCCCAGCCCATGTCTAACCCTGGCCCTGCTCCAGGGGAATATACAAGCCCTCACATCAGCAGCCTTCTGAAGGCCTTTCTGAGAGAAAAAACATCCACCATGGAACCATTTGATCTTGCTCAAGATCTTGCTGCGTGAACAGTGCCACCCATGACCATGGAAATATTTGGGACTTATTCTTAAGAGATATGGGTATTGGTGCTCTGTCTTTTTTTCAGTGTTCCAGTTTCTAGTGAGGGCTGTAGCTGATCAATTCATGTCAACAAAGTATTGCCTTTGACATGATTGTCCATGGCATACTTTTGGACCATTTATAGAAACATATGGGAATTTAGGAGATGGTGTGCTCTAATGGCTCCATCCATACCTGTTCCATATAACCCAATGTGTAATCGACAATAAGACCATTTCTGAATTTTCAATAGTAAATTCTGATGTGCCTCAAGGTTCAGTCCTTGGTCCGTTACTTTTTTTGCCCCCTTGGTGATATCATTCATTAATGACTCATAGATTTATGCTCCTCTTAATCCATATGACCCCTCTGAAATTGTAGAGGGCATGCCTGTCTGAGATTAAGAGATTGATGTCTGTGAATTTCCTGCTCTTGAATGTAGAAAAATAACAAAAATGTTAGTTGTCCAACAAGCCAATCTCAGGCACCTGCGCACATACGTGTAAATATTGATGTTGCTTAATATTACAAAACCCTACGGTAAAAAAAATTTGGTGTTCGTTTTTATCCTGATTTCAACCTCATGTCAAGGCTATCACCAAGATAGCATTTTGACTTCACTTCTGTAATGTCCTTTTCATTGGCCTTCCAAAATCAACCACTAGAAGTCTCCAACTTATCCAGAATGCAAGAGTCCTCACTAACATGATAATTAAATCACAAACACACATTCTGGCCTCTCCTCACTAGTTGCCAATTTAGGCCAGTGCTGATTTCAAGGTCCACCTCCTCACCTATTAAGCCTTAAATGGGTGCTGTGTTCTGGTTTACTGTCGCTTCCATTCCATCCATTATTGCCACCTCTGAATCATAACAATCTGATAATTGCTGTTAATTAGGCACATTTAACGTTGACTGAGGGAAGATTTATCCTCTTGTGTCAGAAATGGCTGTGCCTGCCAAGAAGAGTAATCATCTTCATCTTCACATCCCAGGGCATTTACTCAGATCAACTAGTTCTCCCATTGTTTCTGAAGTACTGTAGGAGAAACCATTTCTATAGAAAGAGGTTATGTTTTCAATTCATTCAGTTTTAAACTGACAATCAGTTGGGTACAAATTGCTGAATAAACAGACCTGGTCCCTAAAATAAAATCATTTGTAGAATTAGATGTAAATGAACAGTACATGAAAGGTCAATAAACCATGTATACCTAAACCATTTTTGGCAATCAAATCATATTGAATGGCCAAAGAATGTGACTGGTTAAAGTATGACATATTATTTCCAATATGAAATTTGCCATAAACATTGGCCAATAATAAATCAAATGACAACACTAATTATAAAAAAGAGCAATTAGTCTCATCACTGCCAATATTTTCATTCATTATTCATATTCATTTCATAATTAGTCTTCATGAAATGCAATGGATAGGCAACAGATTGTAGGTGGTCCTGGTCTAGGTAAAGTAGGATGTATGAGATAAATTAGTGCACTGTTTGGAAATTGGACACATTGAGATTCTGGAATTAGAAAAATTAATTATTCCTTCAGCCGGATGTAAAAATCTATTCATACAGAAATTCGGTAGTCCTTGTTTCCACCAAGAGGGTAAATGTGGTCATACTGCTAATGTACTGCACTCAGAAATGGGAACTTTTCCAGGCTGTAAATCTCAAATGCAAATTTACATAAACATTTGAATGAGGTCGTTGGCTAATTCAGTAAATTGCTTATGTGGGGTGTTTATTTTTCTTGTCATTGTGACATTAATCTTACTTCTGCATAACAAGGTTCTGCATGACAATTCAAGCAAATACTACTGAACACTGGAACAGGGGTGAAAATTCAAATAAATATGTACATAAAAAGTGTTTGTCTGCTTTAAAGTGGACATACCCAGGTAGGTGGATCATGAATGTGAGTTGTGTCCCTGTTCTTATATATAGTGAGGTCCGTATGTATTTGGACAGTGACACAATTTTAAAGGGCTAGAATTCCTACACGGTTCACTGTATATGGATGTGAACACCTTCAAATTAAAGTTGACAGTTCACACTAATTCAATTTAAGGGTATTTATATCCGTGTGACGTGAACCTTGATAAATTGTTTCACTGTCCAAATTCTTACAGACCTCAGTGAATATGCCTGCTTGGTTATATTCTGTATTTATGACTATAGTGAAATTAGCATTTGCGTTGCTGCTGAAGACCAAGCAGTCATTTCCCCAAGCATTACTAGAATATTTATAGCGTCCTGTTCTAAGACCTGAGGCCCTCTTGAGCTACAATCCTTACATGCGTACAGTCCTTTTTATTCCCATATTACCCTTTCAGCTGGTGCAGTGGCTTTTACCCTCAGCTAAGATACTCACTGGCCCTTGCTGTCATGGCTTTCTGAAGGGCACCAATGGCCATCCAAAGAACTATATATACACAGCACATGTCAGAGTTGGCTGGAAGTCAAGACCTAATGGAAACGTAATTTTTATTAAACCTTGTGTCACCCTCAAGAAAAATGAAGGTGACCATTAGCATGTGTTCCAACAATTCACCTTTCCTGAACTGAGTGGAAACGTCTTTCAAAATGGAAGTATGTTCAATGAGCAGCTTATACCCGTCTGCTTTTAAGCTGTCACCAAGTCATATTTCAACCCAATTCCACCTCACCTTCCAGACATAAAAACAAATAAGGCATGCAGATTATAACTAATGCAAATGCTCTTATCCAGCTCTGTTTTGGAAAGTAATATGCCCCCCTTCCCCTGTCTCGCCCGGGCCCCACCCCCTGTCTAGCTCTGCCTTTTACTTGCCGATTTTATTTATTTATTTATTTTCAGATAATTGACTGCACTCATTCGAAAGCAAGGGAATTTATGGATCTGATGAAGAAATTGAGTTTTGTCCAACTTGTGAAAGGTGTCATTCATAACCACGGAAATACTCTGGACTTGCTATTCATAAGAGGTATGGGTATTGCTTCATTGCTTATGTCAAGTGCATGCACTGTGGCTGCTACCTATTCATGTTGCAATATTTATCAAAAAAAGCACACTTTTTCAGCTACTACCTATTATTCCCGCCACTGATACTATGTCCTTTTATGTCCAAGTTCTTTGAAAGGGCTGTAGCTGATCAACTTGTAATATATTTTTCCTGTAACTGTCTTCCGAAAATTTCTGTCTGGCTTTCAATGCCTTTAAAATGAACATGGGTGTTGCTGCCAAGTGCTGCATTCCATTCACCATGGCATGGCATGGCAATCACCATTCGGAGAAACATAGGTATTTAGGAGACAGTGAGTTCTAATGGCTCAATTTGTAACTGTAAAATAGAACCAAATGTTTACTCTACAATAATATTATTTCTGAATATTCAAAGTTAAAGTTTGGTGTGCCTCAAGTTTCAGTCCTTGGTCTGTAGCTTTTTTTCTATTTACAAATTGCCCCTTGGTGATATCAATCACAAATATTTTATTGATTTTCATCAATGACTCACAGATTTATGCACCTCTTAATCTGTATGACCCATCTGAATTTGTAGAGGGCATGCCTGTCTGAGATTAAGAGATGGATGTATATGAATTGTCTGCTCTTGAATGTAGAAAAAACTGAGCTGTTAGTTGTTCAACAAGCCAATCTCAGGCTTCTGTGCACATACAGTGGGCTCCAGAATGATTGCCACCCTTGATGGGGGCGACATGGCTCAGAGCAGTCGTCTGGCAGTCGGAGGGTTGCCGGTTCGATCCCCCGCCTGGGCTGAGTCGAAGTGTCCCTGAGCAAGACACCGAACCCCCAAATGCTCCTGATGAGCTGGTTGGTGCCTTGCATGGCTGCCAATCGCCATTGGTGTGTGAGTGTGTGTATGAATGGGTGAATGAGAAGCATCAATTGTACAGCGCTTTGGATAAAGGTGCTATATAAATTCCAACCATTAAACCATTTGATGAAAATGAAGAAAAAAGGTTGCATATATTAACACCGATAATAATCAGTATGCTATGTTCAAACATATGGGAAATCTACATACTTTTATTTCTAAGTTCTCCATGGAGGAATTATCAAAAATCCCTCCAAACCTGTTCTCTAACCTTATCAGAAATTATATGAAGACTCATGGCTGTCATCTTTCCAGGGGTGTTTGCACAAAGTATTAAACCAGGGGTGCCTATAATTGTGAAACCTGTTTTTTTGGGGAAATATCTTTTTTATTTGACAAATGTAAGACTTTGGTTGATTCCAATGGATCATTAATCAAGGACACATCGTTACGCATGTTGGAAAATAAAGCTTAAGTCAATAACTGCATTATTTTTGAATTTACAGTATTCTTTTGTCCATATACGTATATCAAAGTATGCTGGTTTACTGGGGACCTATTATGGCTTTCATTTCATCCATTATTGCCACCTCTGAATCGTAACAATCTGATAATTGCTGTTAATTCAGCACATTTAATGTTGACTGAGGGAAGATTTATCCTCTTATGTCAGAAATGGCTGTGCCTGCCAAGAAGAGTAATGCTTCATCTTCACATCCCAGGGCATTTACTCAGTCAGATCAACTAATTCTTCCATTCCTTCTGAAGTACTGTAGGAGAAACTATTTCTATATATCTAGAAATAGGTTATATTTATGTTTTAGGTTATGTTTTCAATTAATTCACTTTTAAACTGACAGGTGAAATCAGTTGGGTGAATGAACAGATCTGGTCCCTAAAGTAAAATAATTTGTTGAAAATTGTAAAGGGCAGTACATGAAAGGTTGATAAACCAATAATAATAATGGCAGCTGACACAACTTAAAAATGTTTATATATACAAACATTTTTTTTTCAATGGATTATATTGAAAAGCCTTATTTGACTGTATTTGACTGGTTACACTATGACAATATGTTTCAAATGGGTACATATTTCATATCAATATGAAATTTGCTATAAACGTTGGACAATGTAATCGAATGACAGCTAATTTTAAAAAAGAGCAATTTGTTTATCTCATTGGTGCCAATACTGTATTTCAGAATTAGTCTACATGATACTCAATGGATAGGCAACAGTTGTCCTGGGCTAGGTGATACAGGAAGAATTAGTGAATTAGTGCATTGTTAGAAAATTGGAAACATTGGGATTCTGGGATTATAAAAATGAATGAATCCTTAAAATCAATTCATACAGAGATCCTGTAGTCCTTGTCTCCACCAAGAGGGTAAATGTGGTCATACTGCTAATGTACTGCACTCGGAAATGGGCACTTTCCCAGGCTGTAAATTTACATTAACATTTGAATGAGGTCGTTGGCTAATTCAGTAAATGGGGGGTGTTTACTTTTCTTGTCATTGTGACATTAATCTTACTTACATAACAAGGTTCTACATGACAATTCAAACAATATCTTTCAGTTGATACTTGTGAACATTGAAGATTCTAATAAATATGTATATTAAAGTGTCTGCCTCTTTTAAAGTGGACATACCCAGGTATGTTGGTCATAAATGTGAGTTGTATCGCTGTTTTTATACATACTGTATATGCAAGTTGTGTGTTAAGATCAGGGTTACACTCACGGAGCACTTTTTTAGGAACACCTGTACACCTACTTATTAATGTTAATCATGTGGCAGCAGTGCAATGCATGCAGATACGGGTCAGGAGCTTCAGTTAATGCTCACATTAGAATGGGGAAAAAATATTATCTAAGTGACTTTGACCGTGGAATTATTGTTGGTGCCAGACATGGTCATTTGAGTATCTCAGAAACTGCTGATCCCCTGGGATGATTTTCTCTAGAGATGGCAGAGAATGGTGCAAAAAACTAAAAAAACATCTAGTGAGCAGCAGTTCTGCGGGCAGAAATGCCTTGTTTATGAGAGAGGTCTGAGGAAAATGGGCAGACTGGTCAAAGCTGACAGGAAGATGACATTAACGCCAATAACCACACATTACAACAGTGATATGTAGAAGAGTATCTCTGAACACACAATGTGTCAAACCTCCAAGCGGATAAGCTCCAGCAGCTTAAGTCTAAAAAAGAAGTCTAATAAATACCTAATAAAGTGCTTACTGAGTGTATATTTGCTACATATAACTGCTGTCAAAAACATCTATTTGCTTTGCTGCTGAAGACCAAGCAGTTATTGCACCAAGCATTACTAGAATATTTATAGGGTCCTGTTCTAAGACCAGAGGCCCTCTTGAGCTACAATCCTTACATGCGTACGGTCTTTTACTCCCATATTACCCTTTCAGCTGGTGCAGTGGCTTTTACCCTCAGCTAAGATACTCACTGCCCCCTGCTGTCATAGCTTTCTGAAGGGCACAAATGCCAAAATGTTATGGCCATCCAAACAACTATATGCTAGAGTTGGCTGGGACTCAACACCTAATGGAAACACAATTTTTCTGAAACCTTGTGTCACCCTGAGGAGAGGAAGTTGACGATTAGCATGCATTCCGCCAATTCAACTTTTCTGAACTGAGTGGAAACGTCTTTCAAAATAAAAGTATGTTTAATGAGCAGCTTACACCCATCCGCTTTTAAGCTGTCACCGAGTCATATTTCAGTCCCATTCCATCTCACCTCCTTCCAGACATAAAAACAAATAAGTCATGCAGATTATAAGGAATGCAAATGCTCTTATCCAGATGAGCTCTGTTTTGGAAAGTCATATAGCCCCTCCCCTTGCCCCACCCTCCTTCCCTGCCCCAGTTCCACCCCCCTGCTCTGCCCCTGTTCCACCCCCCCTGCCCTGACCTTGCTCCATGGGAATATACAAGCCCTCACTGTAAGGGAGCGGGGTCACAGGACCAAACATGACCAAGAGGGGTTCTAAAAGTTGCCCACCAGATGTGGGATAACCACTTATATTTTCTAGGGGTATCCCAAAAGGAATCTAAACTGACTCAAGCAAGGAAATCACAAACAGCAGGAACTCAACCTCATGCCCAACTGATTACGGCGATCGTAAAACGAGGTGTGTAGGAAGTAGGTGCGCAAATGGCGCCAGGGAGTCCCAACTGCGTTATAGCCTACCTAGACACACAAGACATCCTGCCCCCAATTAAAATGATGAAGCAGGATTACTAGAACACAGTCGAGAATACATGAAACACCTTAACCCTCTAATTCAACTGACTAAGTAGGAATAGTGATACAGAGGTAGGAAGTGTACACAAACAGCGACGGGGGTCTCAGTCACGGAACCCCGGGCTTATCGAAGAGTTTGCAAAGCTCTCCTCTGACAGGGGCAATACTCCAACGACCATGTACACCACTTGACTTTAGGAACGTCAGCAGCCACAGAGATTTACCTGGTGCTCACCTCGGCTCAAGTGACCGTGCAGGACCATGCAGCTGACAATGCACTTGCAAGTGCGCCAACTAAATGCACCTACTGCTCCAAGGGTTGTCAAACACAGAACCCTGGGCGTTCGGCAAGTGCCACAAAGGTCTCCAATGAGAGGGGCGTATCTCCAACAACTATGCATTTAGCCTCGGTGAAATCACCACACTAATAGCAAACATACATTACTCATGACACGAAGACATTGAGCATCTTGGCTCTACTGACGATGCAGGAGACAAGTGCGCAAGCTAAATACACAAAACTGCCCCAAGGTTATCAGACACAGAACCGGTTGGTAAGTTTCGCGAAACTCTCCACTGAGAGGGGCGGACCTCCAATGACCATGTATTTAGAATTTGTGTGAAACATCATAACAGACATACATTAAGACTGAAACTAATACAGTGAGCTTCTCAACTCTACTGGCACGGCTGGAGACTTAAGACAAAGAGTATAAGTATCTCGGGCAGATACTTATGCGGAATTAACCTAAATACACAATCCACCGAGAGGATCTCCAGTGTAGATCCCTGGACTATCGGAGGTGTGCAAAACTCTCTCAAATAAGGGGGTTTTCTCCAACAGCTGCATATTGAGACTTAGTGCAATATATACAATAACACACAAACCGAAAACAATGAGGTTTGAAAGTGACAAAAAGAAACACCTCACTATACTAAAGTAAACATAATGCAGCTGTCAAACTTATAAACAGCAGGCTGCAGGTAACAGACGGATAGGGTGAACACTGGCTTAACCCTTACGCTTGTTCAAAGCTGTAGGGACTCTGAGCCAGTCTTTTAAATATAAGAGGGCCTCAGTACTCTTGGGTGCACCACCTTAAATCAGCCTAGAGCTCCTTCCCTCATAAAGGCAGCTTTTAAACAAGGCGGAAATAAACTATGTGGACGAACAGCAAATGAGAGCAAGCGTGTGGAAAAGGGTGTAATCAACTCAAACCCTCACAGTTGGCCTAGACAGAAGGAAGCTGCTAATTGGTTCTTAATTACCAGATGAATCCTGTCTTCAAATTGTCATATGTCTGACATTTGTGCACAAAATAAAAGGTGAAGGTGAAAGTGTGACACTGTCCTCACTACCCTAAGGTAATGAAGGGTTGCTGCATGTTCAGCTCCCATACCTTATGTCACAACAGAAAAATCAGTCACATACCTCACATAGTGCAAATAAGACAGAAACGTGCAATGGAAAATGGGGAAATAACACATAAGAATAGAAAGACACGCAGCTATGTGGTCTGATGAAACAGTAATCAGATGGCACGCGGAAGACAATTGGAATCAGTCATCAGTACAAGGGTACTGTTTACCTGAGCACTGCTCATTGCCAAAGTGAAACTGATTACAAAATTGGCAGAAATACGGCAAGAGGTAGAGCCTGAAAATGTTTCAGAATAGGACCTTGACACTCACATCCACAGCCTTCTGAGGCCTTTTGAGAGAACAAACATCCACCATAGGAACCATTCTTTCAGCTCCAAAAGCAGGCTTTGTGTGATTTCTATTTGACTGTAATCTTGAGACATATGAGGCAAATTGCTGCATTATGGGGTTCTGGCAGCTTTTTTTATGTCATTATTAAGGGACTGAACATCAATCATCCTGTTGTATTGGTATATGTAGGTATTTGTTATCATTTGGTATAACGCCACAAAATTCTTCAAAGATTTTAACTGCTTCCATTAACTATGACAGAGTAATTTTACATGGTGATCTTTTTTTTCATATAAATGACTGCACCGATTCCAAAGCACACTTCTTCAGCTACTACCTACTATTCCCGCCTCTGATACTATGTCCTTTTATGCCTAAGTTACTTGAAAGGGCTTGTAGGAAATCTGTCTCTGATGCCAATATGTCTGCTGGCCACACATTCCCTGGATCTTAGCAATGGTAGAATGGTAGAATAGCGGCCGGGAGTGGGCGATCAACTTGAGTTAATAGACATGCTAATTCAGTCACAGCACAATGGCTGCCTGACTTATAGATGTCACAAATGTGTCTGCATCCTCCTATAATGCGTATTGAACATTCCTGATCAAGGCTTGGAATGTATAAATCGTAATCACAGCAAAGGTTCTGGGTTCAATCTGACGACTGCTGTTCCTGTAAATAAACTTCATTTTCATCAGGTTCGGGAGACCTTCCTGGTTTTCTTACTGACTAAAGCTGATCAACGTGTAATATATTCATCCGGTAACTGTCTTCCGAAAATTTCTGTCTGGCTTTCAATGCCTTTAAAATTAACATGAGTGTTGCTGCCAAGTGCTGCCATTGACACCATTCACCACGGCATGCTTTTAGACTATTTGGAGGTATTTAGGAAACAGTGAGTTCTAATGGTTCAATTTGTAACTGTAAAATAGACCCAAATGTGTACTCTACAATAATATCATTTCTGAGTATTCAAAGTTAAAGTTTGGTGTTCCTCAAGGTTCAGTCCTTGGTCTGTAGTTTTTTTTCTATTTACAAGTTGCCCCTTGTTGATATTACCCAAATATATTGTATTGATTTTCATCAATGACCCACAGGTTTATGCACCTCTTGAATTCTGGATGACCCCTTTTCATTTTTGATTAAAGAATTATCATAGAACAGAGAGTAAAGTGGATGAAAATACTAGATAATTAGTATGTGGCCAAATTAACATTTAAAATTAACAATTAAAATGATCACAGACACTGGAGACTCTGGAGACGAGGGACCATCAGGTAAACAACCAGGGAAATCTCAAGCTCCTCTTGACCCACCAGATTTAATACTAGGTAGGCAGCGGCTCATATTGTAATATTTTGTAATAAGCTAATGTTACAATAGGACAAAATAATTAATAGGGCTACATAAAATATGTGTTTTAACTAATTATACAGATGCAAATAACAGGATTATGATTAAGATGAACATAAACAGTGAATTAACCGATAAAAAGAACATATGTCTAAAATGTGCACTTATTTTATTTTCATTAATAGAATAAGGGGGAGACAATCCTGTCACTGAAATGCAATAAATAAAAGTTGCACATCATGTAGCAGATATTGCCTAATTAGCCTAATTGTCATGGTTAATAGTGTAATAGTGTAATAGTCGTACCAGGTAAAAGGCTGGCTTGCTCAAGATTCCTGTGCTCGGAATAAAAAGGTCCACTTTTTGGGAAAAAAGACCCACCCCTTCTAGCAGGCTGGCTACACCCCTGCAAAGCATGCTGGTTTACTGCGGACCTATTATGGTTTTTATTCCATCGATTATTGCCACCTCTGAATCGTAACAATCTGATAATTGCTGTTAATTCAGCACATTTAATGTTGACTGGGGGAAGATTTATCGTCTTATGTCAGAAATGGCTGTGCCTGCCAAAAAGAGTAATGCTTCATCTTCACATCCCAGGGCATTTACTCAGTCAGATCAACTAATGCTAGCATTCCCTCTGAAGTACTATTTCTATATATCTAGAAATAGGTTATGTTTATGTTTTAGGTTATGGTTTCAATTAATTCAGTTTTAAACCGACAGGTGAAATAGGTTGGGTACTAATTGTTGAATGCACAGACTTGGTCACTAAAGTAAACTAATTTGTGGAAAATGAAGATTTAAAAGTCCATGAAAGGCTGATAAACCAGTAATAATTACATGAAACAAAGGCAGCTGACACAATGAAAAAATGTTCATCAACAAACGTTTTTGCTATGAAATATATTGAGAAGGCTTATTTATGACCAAAGTATTTGACTGGTTACAATATGACAATATGTAACAAATTGTTTCATTTTGTTATAAACGTTGGGCAATATAATCAAATCAGTGCTAATTATAAAAAAAACAATTAATTTGTCTCATCAGTGCCAATATTTCAGAATTAGTCTACATGATACACAATTGATAGGCAACAGATTGTTGGTTGTCCTGGTCTAGGTTGAATAGGATGAATTAGTGAATTAGTGCAATGTTTGAAAATTGGATACATTGGGATTCTGGAATTAGAAAAATGGATGAATCCTTCTTCAGCCGGATGTAAAAATCAATTCAAACAGAGATGACATAGTCCTTGTTTCCACCAAGAGGGTAAATGTGGTCATACTGCTAATGTACTGCACTCAGAAATGGGCACTTTCCCAGGCTGTAAATCTCGAATGCAAATTTACATTAACATGAAAGAGGTCGTTGCCTAATTCAGTAAATTGCTTATGGGGGGTGTTTACTTTTCTTGTCATTGTGACATTCCTCTTACTTCGGCATATCAAGGTTTTGCATGACAGTTCAAACAAAGTATTTCAGTTGATACTAGTGAACATTCAAAATTCTAATACTTATATTAAAGTGCCTCCTTTAAAGTGGACATACACAGGTATGTTGATCATAAATGTGTGAGTTGTGTCGCTGTTATATACTGTATATGCATGATTAGGGTAATATTCACTACATATGACTGCTGTAAAAACATCTATTTGCTTTGCTGCTGAAGACCAAGCAGTCATTTCCTCAAGCATTACTCGAATATTTATAGCGTCCTATTCTAAGACCTGAGGCCCTCTTGAGCTACAATCCTTACATGCGTACAGTCCTTTTTACTCCCATATTACCCTTTCAGCTGGTGCAGTGGCTTTTACCCTCAGCTAAGATACTCACTGCCCCTTGCTGTCATAGCTTTCTGAAGGGCACAAATGCCGAAATGTTATGGCCATCCTAAGAACTACACTCAGTGATCACTTTATTAGGTAGTCCGGTACACCAGCTTACTTAATCAGCCAATCTTGTGACAGCACCTAAATGCATAAAAGCATGCAGACGTGGTCAAGAGGTTCAGCTGTTTTTCAGACCAAATGTCAGAATGGGGAAGAAATGTAATCTAAGTGACTTTGACCGTGGAATGATTGTTGGTGCTAGACATGGTGGTCAGAAACTGCTGATCTCCTGGGATTTTCACGCACAACAGTCTCTAGAGTTTGTAGAGAATGGTGCAAAAAACAAAAAAACATCCAGTGAGGCAAAGCAAAAACCCCTTGTTAATGAGAGAGGTCAGTGAAGAGAGGCCAGACTGGTCGAAGCTGACAGGAAGATGACATTAACGCCAATAACCACAAATTACAACAGTGGTATGCAGAAGAGCATCTCTGAACACACAACGCCTCAAACCTTTAAACCTGGATAGGCTACAGCCGCAGAAGACAAATAGGTGTAAATAATAATAAATACCTAATAAAGTGCTCACTGAGGCTATATGTGTTAGAGTTGGCTGGAACTCAACTTCTAATAGAAACACAGGTATAATCTTCTCATTTAACATACTTTTATTATGAGAGACGTTTCCACTCAGTTCAGAAAAGTTGAATTGGCAGAATGCATGCTAATGGTCAACTTCCTCTCCTCAGGGTGACACAAGGTTTAATAATAAGTCTTAAATAGTTATTAAATACCTGCTATGCACACTGAGTGTGTATGCTAGAGTTGGAACTCCACACCTAATGGAAACACAATTTTTATTAAACCTTGTGTCACCCTGAGGAGAGGAAGTTGATGATTAGCATGCACTCCACCAATTCAACTTTTCTGAACTGAGTGGAAACATCTTTCAAAATAAAAGTATGTTCAATAAGAAGATTATACCGATCCGCTTTTAAGCTGTCACTGAGTCATATTTCAAACCCATTCCACCTCACCTCCTTCCAGACATAAAAACAAGTAAGTCATGCAAATTATAACTAATGGAAATGCCCTTATCCAGAGATCAGTTATGGAAAAACGTCATTGCTGAGCAGCAGTGGTGACTAAACCTACAACTGGAAGTGCTAAACTATTGCCTAAAATATGGAGTGCCACCTAGATTACAATATCCACAGCACATGTAGAGATGCTACCACTGGGCCAGCACTGCAATCCATTTAGCAATTGAAAATCAATAATATGAGTTGCTGAAACAACCATTACACCACACGCCTGGAGTATAAGTAACACATAGGTCACAATGGAAATGGTTACTGCTACAAACACGAAAGTTAAATTGCTTGAAATTACAACACCCTTCTGCAGATGCTCAGAAGGAACTCTTCTAACTATCTAACTCTCCAGAGGTCTCACAAAATAATTGTTTGTGTGTGCATGTGGATGTATGTGTGTTTCTTGTGAGTGCATTTTTGTGTGTCAGCATGTGTGTATGGATGTTTTGTGTCAGTGTGTTTTGTGTGCATGTGTGTGTGTGTTTCATCTGTGTGAGCATGTATTTGTTGTGTGTGTGTTTCATGAGTTCCTTCTGTCTTTGTAGCAGAGATGAGCGTATAGCACATGTCAGGTGAACTACAGTAGGCAGTTAAACCCAGTCAGCGGTTAGCCCCACTGTATTAAAACATCAGGTGCTGCTGCTGCACTCCAACCTTATGTCCGAGTGGACAGTGCAGTAATATAAAATCATATCAGCAGTAGATCCAAATTACATCAGTCTGCAGATATGTTGCTTCAATTATTTTCAGGTGCTATTAGCGTACATACAGTATAGCCAACAGATCTGCCATGGAGACTGCTGATCTATGGGTTCCATTGCCAACTCAAGCATAATGACATGAATGTTATAGGGAAATCAAGACCTAAAATCTCATTAAATGTTTTTTACAAAAATCACAATTTTCACTATTTTTTCTGTCTGGGATTAAATAATGGAAGTCAGTCTTGGTCTAAGACATGACTGCGACTGGTGCTGGTCTCGTGTGTGGTCTAGATGAGACTTCTTGCCTCGGTATCGGTTAATATCAAATCTGGGCCAAATACATCATTGTTTTGGATTCAAATACTTTTCTACGCTTTGCCTGGTATATTGAAGCCAATGCAAACCCCACCTCCTGGTCCACCTGGCTGACTCAAGTGCACCAGGAGAGATCAATCTAAAAAGAAAAAGACTTGAATCCAAAACCATTTATATTCATACATATTTGACCCATATCTGGTTAGTGTGTATTATATCAGTGATGGGAAGACTGCCAGGTTGTAGGTACACTTCCTCATATTCAGCATGTAGTTTCTTATCTTCCTCAGGCAGAGGCTTTGCTGAGAGAGGGGAAGGAACACTGATATAAAAAGTTCCTTCTGCTGATCTATACATTTTATAATTCCACATTCATACTGGCATGAAAAAAGCATGAAATTGTGAAATATAAGCTGTTTCTGCCTGGAAACGTTTGATGGTTCTCCCAATTATTATAATAATTTTTTTTACCCCACTGGAAATCTCAAAGGAGGATGTTCAAGGGGCATAATTCACGGAATTCCTCTCTGTAATCTCAGAGCATTTGGAAATGTGCCAGAAAGCTCTGCAGTGTGTACATTATGGTAGTAATGTATCACAATTTCCTTGTCAATTAGGGTAATTCCAGAATTATGGATGTGACTTTTGGACACAAAATGACAAACAAATTCCCTCAGAAAAATGACTCTTCTTACATGATAACAAATGTGAATGCATATTATCATAGCACCCACTTGGCTGAGGGGATGGGCTAAAATGCGGATGAATGTGATGCAAAAAGACAGGTATTTTGGAGAGAGTATACACTTTCGAAAAGCTCTGTGAATTTTCAGGTTTAATGCAGAAAGATTGATATGCATGTAATGTAGGAGGCTTGGCTAAACATAAAAACAGCAATCTTTGTCTTGATTTTCATGAAGAGATATCATGTGACACCACAGCGTTATGGATGTGACACGTCTGAAATGCACATTGTCCGATGATCTACTTCCCAATCAAATTTGTTGTCATCTGAAATGGCTCTGAATATCTGTTTTGACATTGAGAAAACCAATGAAATGGTTTTGAATGTTTTCAAGATGGCCACCAAATAGCATTGATTTCAGTGGTAATGGGACTAATCCATTTCTAAGCATTTTTCTGTAGCCTACATTTTATCAAATGGTCACAATCAACTGTTTTGGATAGAATAAGTATAATTGGGAATTAAGTAAATGTATTGTTTCATGCCCAGGTTGACATTACTGTGGAACTGCCCACTAATTATTGCCAGAATAAGTAGCGTGAACATTCAAAATAGCCAAAATAATCAATGTAATATATTGTCTTATTCCAAAAATTTATAAAACATATAGCATTGAATATTAATACAGAAGAGAATATAAGTATGTCAGCAAATATAAGAAGTTTCTGTGCCTTGGACATTAACAACTATGCAGCAGCATTCTTAGGAATTAGGAGTTAGACCATTTACTCCAGTAAAAGAGAGTTGTGCAGCTAGCCTACGCCAGAAAATTCCTCTGCAACTCCATTAACCCTTGTGTAGTCTTAACATTCTGTATACACCCCTTGTCCTAAGGGTAAAAAAATTACCCGCCTTCACTAAACCCCTAAAATAAAGCAGCCTAATTGAATTTCTATTTTGCATGAAGAAACAACCTGTCATTCATCACAAACTTTGTCATCAAATTTCAAGTTGAAAAAAGATAATTTCTCTGCTGTTAAACATTGTGACGGGTCATTTTTGACCCTTAAGACAACACGAGGGTTAAGCAATTATTCTGCTGTGAAACAGGCTTTAGGTAAAAAATATTATTAAACAATTATAAATGTCATTATAATTACAATTTCCCATCCGTAGCCCAACATAATTTTGCTGTTTGTATATTTGGTGATAATTTACATATTTCAATAGAATTGTCTGTTATATCCAAAATGACAGTACAAGAAATACAATATTCTCAAATGACCATTAACTGAAACCTGACGGAATAAGCCTGAAATTCACGGATTGGAAAACTTACCGAATGTGTTGTTCTTTTTAAAATCGGTTTAATTATCATAACCTGTTTTTCTCGTCACAAGACCTGAAGCTCGACATGCAGCATTTTTACCTCCTTATATTCACATAATTATAGGAATTTGACAAACTTTTTATTTGAGATAGATTTGTTTGTTACTGCACATGATGATGTTTGTGTATTTTAGTTATTATACATGATGTTTGTGCATTTGAGTTATTGGACATGATGTTTGTGCATTTGAGTTATTTCACATGATGATGTTTGTGCATTTTAGTTATTGCACATGAAGCTATTTAAAAAAATGTTTTTGCCATGATATGCCAACTCACAATAACACAATAAATGTAGCCTATGACGTTCATAATTTTATTATGACACGTGTAACAGAAGCAGAATAAAATAGCAGGATTAGCAGCATGAAATTGGCTACAAATATTTTTTGCCATTCTGATCAAAACACATCTTTGCCATTTCTGTTTTTATTTACTCATACTGAGTAATCTAGCTAGAGTATGACATCTAATTTTTTGCATGTCATTGAAATTAAGTGCTTTCTCTATGAATCTTGCAATGCTATCAAGACCTGTGATGATTGGCTCAAAGAAACAGGAGAAATTATTTAGTTGTGGTTCAAGTCTGGGTCATTGGCTTAAGAAAAGACCTTTGAATATTTGCATTCATAGAACAATTGTGTATTTTTCCCTGCATTTCCCTGCATTTTTCAGGATTAATGTGGCCACTATGCACTTTAATTTTTGCATTTGTGTTATGGCACATGGTGATGTTTGTGCCTTATATAATTGCATATAATGTTTGTGCATATGGGTTATCTGTGATGTTATCTCTGGTACCAAGTGAATGAGTAGATTCACATTGTTACTGCATTTTAACAGACCACAGTAAAATATTGGTAAACAAAAGAAACAAAATTCAAAATTTTCACACAATATTATTTTTGCTTCTAAATGACAAAAGGAGATTACATTGATCTGCTTTACATTCATTAACATGAAAATTCATACATTAAAAAACATTCTCAAGCAACAGTTCCATTTGCAGGCATTCAGAAAGCGAAACAAACTGACCGCAAAACTAAATGGGCATTTCAAGAGAAGTAGAAAGTGGGGTTGGACCGATAATCAATAATATTGGACATACTTTTCGCTCAATGGTAATTCAATGCTTCTTAAATAGCTAACTCTAACTACATATGCTGGACTTGAACCATACTCACAGCTGAAAACATCTGCAAATTATCAATTATTCTCGTGAAATGGCATTATCAGACTGTTATCATGAGATCCCAAAAATCAATGGTGTGATAGGAAGAGTATGACTGATTTAAAGAAAAATATCTGTAATCGGACCAACCCCAGTGCAGAGAGCAGGCATCACACATCATTACAACCAAGCAGATGTTTGGTCCACAGCAACACACACACGCACACATGTGGGCGTGTGTGTGTGGGCAACTGTGTGCATGTGTGTGTGTGGGTGTGTGTGGGATGGGGTGTGTGTATACATATACACACACACACTCTCACACACACACGCCACACAACACTTGATGATGAATAAGATGGCACCATGTCATTGTTAGCCTCCATTTTAGAAAAGTGGTTCGATAACTACTGCAAGGAAACCTTACATTTAATAAATTTAAGATTGTTAAAAATGATTACCCCCAAACTTTAAAAGTACCCACAATTTAGATTTTTAACGAGTAAACTAACTTCATTCTTGCTAGGTCAGATTAGCAAATAGAGTGGAGAAAAATTTCCTTTCAACATGAGTGGGTTTAGTTTATCAAGAAATAATATAAATATACTGTACAAGATAAGTTTTGCTCTGGGAAATAGCCAACTCTCCCTGATAAAGTGGCTTCAGAAAGTATTCAGACCCCTTCACTTTTTGCACACTTTATGGATATAAATGGATATAAATGCCAATTTTCCCCATCAATCTACACTCAATAACCAATAATGACAGAGTGAAAACGTGTTTTTAGAATCTTCTGCAAATTTAAGAAAAATCTAAAACTGTAATCTCTTATTTACATAAGTATTCATATTGCTGTGGCACTCCAAATTATGGTCTGGTGAATCCTTTAATTATCCTTGAGATGTGTCTAGAACTTGATTGGAATCCACCTGTAGCAAAGTGAATTGATTGGACATCCTGTAGTTTAGAAAGGCACACACCTGCGTATCTAAGGTCCTGCAATTCACATGTCACAATTTGCATGTCAGGACAAAAACCATGAAGTCCAAGGAACTCTTGGTAGACTGCTGCGATAAAATTGTGGGCATAGATCAAGGCAAGGGTATGAAACCATTTCTAAAGCTTTGAGTGTTCTCAGGAGCACAGTAGCCTCAATAGTTGTGTAATGAAAGAGGTTTGGAACCACCAGGGCTCTTCCTAGAGTTGGCCATCGGGCCAAACTGAGTAACCGGGCAAGAAGAGCCGCAGTCAGGGAGGTGACCAAAAACCCAAGTGCTCTCCAGAGATGGGAGAACCTGCTGGAAAGACAACCATCTCAGCAACACTCCATCAATCAGGCCTTTATGGTAGTGTGGAGTAGCTAGACAGATGCCACTGTTGAGTAAAAGGTATATGACAGCCTGCCAGCCAGCCAAACGGCATTTAAAGGACACATGAGGGAAGCATAAGGGAAAAGATTCTCTGGTCTGATGAGACAAAAATTTTAATCTTTGGGCAGAATTCCAAGCACTATGACTGGGTGAAGACCTGTCACTGCACTAATATCACCCGGCTAATACCATCCCTATGGTGGAGCATGGTGGTGGCAGCATCATGCCATGGGGGTGCTTCTCAGCTGTAGGGAGACTGGTCAGAATTGAGGGAAGGTCCAAATACAGAGAGGTCCTTGAAGAAAACGTGCTCCAGAGAGCACATGATCTTTCATCACAACAATGACCCAGAGCTTACAGCCAAGACAACACTGGAGTGGCTTCAGTATAAGTCTCTGACTGTGCAGCGAAAGCCCAGACTTAAAGCCCATAGGATATCTGTGGAGAGACCTGAAGATGTTCACAGACGCTTCCCATCCAATCTGACAGAGCGTAAGAGAATCTGCCAGGAAGAATGGGATAAAATGCCCAAATCCAGGTGTGCAAAGCTTGTAGCGACTTACCCAAGAAGACTCAAAGCTGTAATTGCTGCCAAAGAGGCTTCTACAAAGTACTGAATTAAGGGTCTGGATACTTATATAAATGAGTTTTCAGATTTAGATTTTTAATAAATTAGCAAAAATGTCTAAAAACATGTCGGTATGGCTCACTGAGTGTAGATTGATGGGCAAAAATACAATAAAGTGTGCACAAAAAAGTGAAGGGGTCTGAATATGTTCTGAAGCCACTGTATAATACTCAGTCATTGTTTGATGAGAAATGTAATTCTCATCTCACTGGTTGTTATTGGTTTGGCTATGTTAATATGCAGCATAAAGCAAAAATATGCTGCATATACAGTTTGGACAAGGTCAGGCATTGACTGCAAATAAATATCTGATTTCATCATTTTAACAAAGGTCGGAGCAAACTTGTGAGGCTGGTGTGGGAGGCACACATTTCACTAACAAAATGGAGTTTGGTGCTGAACCAAAGCAAGATAATAAGTTAGTAATATTCTAAGTATTTACACTAGTTAAATTTTGTGCCAGTAATGTTACAAGATATTGCCTAGTTAAGAGAACACATGGCATGCACACAAAATGATCACTTCTAAATAAAAGGCAAACGCTCAGACTTACTTCCGAGCTCTATGGCATTATGTTGACATGAACAGGAAAAGAAAACATAGACAAAAATTAGTTGATAAAAGTAGATTTGCAGCACATAGTCATACTATATTCAATGAAAAAAAATCTGTAAAAAATCCATTTTAAAAATATTAATATAAAATGACATGTACAGTTTTCCGATACAAAAGTGTTTCAAACCAGCAACAACAAAACAGCCAAGAAATACATCAAACATTTAATGAAAACAACAATAAATATAGCAAGTGATAAAGCGCAGGTAAAAATAATTCTAAAAATCTTCACAAGACCCTATGTTCTCTTACCCTGAGGACAAAACATACACAAGCTTTTCTACACACAAATACTGCGATGGATTCCTCACTGCCTCTTGCTCTGTTGACCTTTCCCTTAATGAATGAATAAGACATTGTTTCCCCCTATCTGCACCCATCTTAATATAATATACTGCAGCTTAAAAAACTTCGTTGCATCTTGAATTATCAAGTCCACGGCGACAGTGAAACCGCCGCAGCTTCGATTTGAATAACTCTGTGAAATATCAAAAATAAATACATTAAAATATTAAATTAAATAGATATATTAAATATGAATGCAGTTGCTAGTGACAATGCAGAGGCCGCATGTGCACATCTAAACACAATTATAACAGTATAATATATGGAAGACTTTCTTTTTCATGTGGGATTTCATGTGGACCTATATTGCTGCTAGTGCATCTCCTGGCCTGCAGGATGTTACCTATAACGAACGGCATGTATGTCCTAGGGATGTGACAAATCATCAGTTTTTGTAACCGGTTACCATTCAATTTTTTTTTTCTTTTTTCTTTTTTTTTTAACTGGATTACTGAGAAATGTAATTGCATTTTCAAACTTTATTTTGGGCATCTCAATAGTTAAATGTCAACATTGTAAATCTGATAATAGTAAGTCAGCCTAATTGCCAAATTAAATATTTGCATTTACATTGAAATTGTGCAGTGTAACCTCACAGTTGCAAAAAATCTGTAGTTAGTTTACGTCCAGGCATGTTGGTCGATCGTGTGTCATTTCTTTTTAATGCGTCGGTTAAAATTCTTCATGTTTTCCATCCCTCTTCCCTATGGCTTCTGCCTGACAGACTTGATTGGCGTGAAATCTGTAAATATGCTGCTGTTAACAACTTTGTTCAAGACGGGGTTGTGCACTCAAAATTCCGTGGTCACGCAATATTTCCTGATATAACACCAGGTCTATTTTACCATAGGCGACTGGTCTAAAGATTTTACTTTCATGCCAATACAGGTCTCTGAACAATTTGATTGCATTTTATATGCCAATTCATTTTATATGGCGCGGGACATTCGTGGTGGTGAGATTAACGTGTCCATTTTTCGCTGAAACTGAATTTTTGCTTTCAATATCCGATGGATAAATTGCCACATGATAATGTATTGCTTTATTTATCTTTATGTAGATACCGCACAGTGGAATGCGAAGTTCAGTTTGCCGGTAAATGAACTAACAGCTACAGATTTACACAACTATAGTAATGTAGCATTGCGGTGTTTGCATTCTTAACCCTCAGAAATGGCCGCAGATTGCTTGCTTGTACGACTGTAGCTTGTGGATTGAATGTAAACATCGTATTGTAATATTTCGTGCAATATGTGTGCAATTATGTATTGCTTTGTTTATTTTTATGTAGATACAGCATAGTGGAAAGCTACGCTCAGTTTGCCGTTAGTTTAAGTTCGCGTGTCAACGAATAAACTCGGATGTTCTGTGAACCTTAAGAAATTACATAACGTTATGATAAGTCATAAGTCAACCAACAGCTACAGAAATTATTTGATGACTCTAATACTGTAGCATTCAATTCCCTGATTGCATTTTAACCCCCCTAAAATTCCCAGATTGCTTGCTCGAAATACTGAACCGCAATAATACGCCTGGTGATGAACGTGTATTTATTTTGAGTTCACAATTTCACCTTCAGAAAAAACATTTCGGTTGTCGGTTATACATTTTTTGTAACCGTTTACAAATCAGTTTCGGTTAACCGTTTAACCGTTCACACCCCTAGTATGTCCCACCATTTATTTATGATAATGTTGAAATGACGTTTGCAGTAGAACAATCAGTAACACCGATTGTTCACTTAATAAGAAAACCAGCGCTAGATTTGAGTATCCCTGCTTTAGGCCGGTATCCTCACCAGGCGAAATGCAGAACTGAGATTTGATCCGAGATCATGGAGCTCATCTATGTACTGTACCATAGAGTGGTACCTTAAAGGTCCTATACTGTGGGTCCAAAGTTTCACAGAATGCAGCATGAGGAAAAAACAACAACAGGCTTACTCACTGATGGATTGCTTGTAAAAATTTTCTTTGGTGCTTCCTAACTCTGGCATGGTCCATCTTCCGAACAAGTTTTGTGTTCTTGTAGATTAACCACGTCTCCCTGAGTACATTTGCAGCAGTATTTTTCACCTGAAATATAAAAATGCAGGGTTTCCATTAACACCACACCACACATTTAATGTAACATGGTCCTCACTGAATTGAGTGGGAAAGACTGTATATAAAGGGAAATGGTTGTTGATCCTTCCACTCAAAGATCACCGTGTTTATAAAGTGAATTGACTGTTGCGACTCACAGATCAGTGTGTCCTTACAAGGAAATGGCTACTGTTCATGTTCTTATCAAGCTGCTATTTGCCA
Source organism: Conger conger (assembly GCF_963514075.1). Lineage (NCBI taxonomy): Eukaryota > Metazoa > Chordata > Actinopteri > Anguilliformes > Congridae > Conger > Conger conger. Next base: position 9,427,837 of record NC_083771.1, read on the forward strand.
GTGATCAGTCTATGTTTTATTCACCAACTCTGATGGCTCACATTCCACTGACTGGCGATTGAGGCCAAACTGCATGTGTCAATAACTGACCACACTGGTTCAGACCAGGCCACAGCTGTTTGGATCCCCAGGTAATGCTGTAGCAGCAGGTGTAGAAGCTGTTTGGATCCCCAGGTAATTTTGTAGCAGCAGGTGTAGCAGCTGTTTGGATCCCCAGATAAAGGTGTAGCAGCAATGTGTAGCCCCAGGCTAAGGTGTAGCAGCAGTGTGGAGCCCCAGGTAAAGGTGGAGCAGCAGGTGTAGCAGCTGTGTGGAGCCCAGGTAAAGGTGTAGCTGCAGGTGTAGCAGCTGTGTGGCGCCCAGGTAAAGGTGTAGCAGCAGGTGTAGAAGCAGTGTGGAGCCCCATGTAAAGGTGTAGGAGCTGTGTGGAGCCCCATGTAAAGGTGTAGCAGCAGGTGTAGCAGCAGTGTGGAGCCCCAGGAAAAGGTGGAGCAGAAGCTGTGTAGAACCCCAGGTAAAGGTGTAGCAGGTATAAGTAATGCAGAAGGGGAAGATGGTTTCTATCCTGGTATGAGCTCTATAAAGGGAAGCGTACTGTTCTTAATATAGAATAAATAGACTAAACACTATTGAAAACAAAAAGGACATAAAAAGATTATGAACTGCTGATAAAAGAGTAACATGGTGTGATGCCTGAGCAGTCGGGGAATGGCATTTACAGCACAGCAGTGGATTACATTTTTAAGGCTGTCTTTTATGAGGCTGTACTGTGTAGGTTTCTGTACTGATAAATGGGTCTGTGCATACAGGCCTTGTCCTAAGACAACCACAGATTTAGCAGATAAACTCAGTATATTCTGGTTCTCAATGTTTTTGCCCCCAAGGCCCTTCATGTCCACCCCCCAACAGGAGATATGCTACTGCTACTGCTAGTCTAGCCAGCCATCCACAAACCTTCATCTTAGGTAAGCATATTCCATTTTAACCCCCCCCCCCAGAAAACTATTCATAAAATGTACATAGAAAAAAAGCAAACATATGAGAGTACAACATCTACAGAAAATAAAAAGGAAAGTTATTTATTTAGCTAAATAATCTTGGGGTTTTGTGACTTTTGAGCTTTTGAGTAATTTCCTCCCTGAGGTCCCAATTGCTGATTCAGACACGAGCTGACCCCATGGCACTTGCTCCATCATTTCTCCCGTGTGGGGGAGCAGGAAATGTTGGGTCTGCGTGGGTCTCATGCAGTCAGAGCCTGTACAGTGACTAGTCCTACTAGTTCTACTAGTTCTGCGGTTCTGAACTGACAGCACTGACAGCACTTCTAACATGTATTACAGCATCTGTAATAGCACCCATAATAATAGCCACAATAACATCCATAATAACAGCTGCATCGAAAGCCAATCAATAATAATGTGTGCTCCTTGACCTATCCCCGCCTCCTGTGGATTGCCTTGTCAATCACAAGAACAGTCTATCACTCTGACCTGACAATCACAAGAACAGCCTGCCTTGTCAATAACTAGAACAAAGGCTTTCACCATTGGCATTAAATAGAGTTTGATTTTAACCTTCTAAAATTGGTATGCATTCAAATATTTGTATATAATTTCCAGTGATGCTTCCTAATCTGTTTTAGGCCTAAGCCTCATCCACAAGGGTGTAGTATAACACAGTAAGACATTGACAACCCTGGTTTCTTATGCAGTAGTAGGTTGACACTTTATTAAGTACTGTTCTCAACTGATGAAACTGACAGTTTCAACAAATGAACCCAGCAAATAAAGCAAGTTGTCTCAATGATGCAATTCGCCATGGCTTGCCATTTATTAAGCTCAAGATGGCACAATAGCCCATAAGTGCATGTCAGCATTGCCCAAATCTTAAAAATGACCATTTTCAACAAAGATAAAGCCACAGTGAGTGACCTTATAGGCTCAGGTCACAATGGAGAATAGGCTAGTAGAAGTATTGGGCACAATGCTAGGCTAATAGAAGCATAGGGCACAATGATACACTGATAGAAGTATAGCACACCATGCCAGGCTAAACAAAGCACAAGTCACAATGCTAGGCTAATAGAAGTATAGCACACCATGCCAGGCTAAACAAAGCACAAGTCACAATGCTAGGCTAATAGAAGTATAGCACACCATGCCAGGCTAAACAAAGCACAAGTCACAATGCTAGGCTAATAGAAGTATAGCACACCATGCCAGGCTAAACAAAGCATAAGTCACAGTGCTAGGCTAATAGAAGTATTGGGCACAATGCTAGGCTAATAGAAACATAGGGCACAATGATATACTGATAGAAGTATAGCACACCATGTCAGGCTAAACGAAGCATAAGTCACAATGCTAGGCTAATAGAAGCATAAGCCACAATGTAAGGCTAATAAACACATCAAGCACAAGGGAGAATATGCTAACAGAAGTATTGGGCACAATGCTAGTCTAATCGAAACATAAGGAACCATGCTAGTCTAATAGAAGCATTGGCCACAAGGGAGAATAGGCTAATAAAAGCATTGGGTGCAACAGTGAATGCTTCACTCCAACCCTAACAAAGCACACCTCACTCAACAGCTAGATCTCATAGTATTGTATGGTATGCAAAATCAGCCCATCTCTACGACCATGCCTGGCAGAGTATACGCAAAAGTGTGGTCATTTGAAAGTATGGGACGTAGGAGCAAACTTATTTTAATATCAACCTGTTTGTCTGAAGACGTATGGAAGGGACTGCTGTGCTTTTGTAAGTGACAGATATGTATGTTTACTTTTGTATTCTTCTTGTATATTATCATAACTGAACGATGGAGGGAATTATAATAAATACAAATACTTTTAAGAGTTTTGTTCTACAGGGTATGTGGCAGAGGCAGTTCTTTAGCACTCTTCCTTAACTTACTCTTTTTGTCAGCTGTGTATCCATCATGAAATTGTGTACATGTTTTTCAGCTTTGGTTAATTCCAATTTCTTTGCAACAACGGCAACCACCAAAGCAGTGCATCCAGCCCCCTGAGATGAACAGAAACACAACAGCAGGTTATTTGGGTTTTACATAATTACTCTTTTCTATTGAGGGTGTTATTTATAAGTTGTGATTCAGCCTACCTACAAACCTTAACTTAACTTAATTAACTATATTTAATGCAGCAAAGCATTATGTCAATAGAACAAGGTGCGCATGCATGAGTGCGTGTGTGTGTGTGTGTGTGTGTGTGTACATGTTTGATCATGTGCATATATGAGTACAATATATACCTATTAACTTGAACAATATACAGTCAGTGAGCACTTTATTCGGTATTTTTAAGACTCATTGGTCTTCTGCTGCTGTAGCCTATCCACTTTGAGGTTCGATGCATTGTGTGTTCAGAAATGCTCTTCCCACTGTTGTAATGCATGTGAATTGTTGCAATAATGCTATTTGAGTTACTGTCACCTTCCTGTCAGCTTCGACCAGTCTGGCCTTTCTCCGCTGACCTCTCTCATTAACAAGGTGTTTTTGGCTGCAGAACTGCCACTCACTGCATGTTTTTTTTTCTTTTTGCACCATTCTCTGGAACCACTAGAGACTGTTGTGCATGAAAATCCAAGGAGATCAGCAGTTTCTGAGATATTCAAACCACCCAGTCTGGCACCAACAATCATTCAAAGGTGAAAGTCACTTAGATCACATTTCTTCCCCATTCTGACATTTGTTCTGAAAAACAGCTGAACCCCTTGAAATCTGCATGATTTTATGCTTTTAGATGCTGCCTCATGATTGGCTGATTAAATATTTGCATTAACAAGCTGGTGTAAAGGTCTACTTAATAAATTGCTCACTGAGTGTATTATATAATGTACTCAATGTATGTACAAATGTTCCCCCTTTTTTAACTTGCTAATTCATGCACATATACCCTTGAAGCACCAGATATAGGACAGATGGTTTCAGCCCCAGATCTTTTATAAAGGTTGATAAAGATGCATTTCCCCATTTCTATATTTGGTGAAAATACAGTGTCCTCGAAAAATTATTCACACCTTTGATAAAGTTGAGCAAAGAATGCTGTGCCAGTAGCCTACCCCCTTCAAAGTGAAGAAATACACCTTACGGCAACTCCAAAGCTGTCTTATTTACACAAGGTATCTTGTGTATTTGAAATACACACACAGGAATTTATTTTATTTTATTTTTTTAAGTTAGACGGTTGGAACTATAACCACTGAATACACATGTATCCTTCCATCTTCCACTGACTGAGCGCATTGATTAGGTGCGCGGATCACTGCGATCACCAGCGGAAGATGGAAGGATACACGTGTTTTCAGCGGTTATTGTTCCAACTTCTCCGGAAACAACATGTCTCGTTTGTAATACACGCATGTGTATTTCAAATACACATGATAAGTATTTATTTATAATACGTTTAAAATAAAATCCAACCAAAATAAATCTGCATAGACATGCTAACCTTTAAAGGAGCACGGTCACACTTGTTTCTTTTGAGATTATTTGGATTAAATGCCTAAATTCTGTGTGTAGGCCTTTTTAAAATCACCGTCAGTGTAGCTGTTTCCTAAATATGGGACAAAACCTCTAAGGGTAAATTGGAAGAAGTATCCTCAACCAAGGGGTTCAGGAGTGTAACTAAGTGCCGAATAAGTAAATATCTAGCTGTCACGCTGTATCAAAATCTTGGTTGTGGATAGTTCCAATAATCCTCATATTGATGCAAACTCCGTGTTCAGTTTCTGCCAACAGCCGTTGCCCTTGATCCCATTCGCGGCAGCAAAAGCATGGGTTCACAGCTCCCACACTGACACCAATTTCTGTTCCCACTTCTCTGCTCTTTGTTCACTTCAGCTGCCTCGTCCTCCGCTGTCTGTCTCTCTCGCTCATGCAATTCTTCCTCTGTAAATCCTGGGTCAGAACTGTAAGGTTGTATTTCTTCGTCAAAATGGGAAGTCACGTCTTCTAACTCAGCAAAGTCAGAACTGTCCGCCATATCGCTCAGGCTAGCCGAGTTAGGTTCTGTGATATTTGTATGCTAACGTTACCGTATTTTTTGGGAGTGTCATGAGCTCTCCTGGATGGGTGGCCGTCCATAAACCAGTCTCTGCATTCAAAGGTGGCGTTTGAGCACAGTTTGAGCGCCCATTACCTTCTGGGAAACACAGGCTTGAGATTCAATGCCCCTATAAGTTTTGCCCCATATTTAGGAAACAGATACATTGACGGTGATTTTAAAAAGGCCTACACACATAATTCAAGCACATGGTCCAAATAATTTCAACTGAAACAAGCATGACAGCGCTACTTTAAGTAAGATTTCAATCTGAGGGAGTTGTGGCTTGACTTGATTACCTGTTTCACTGGGATGTAAAAATGAGATAACTCGCATTAAATCACCGTGGGGAAGGCAAAGAGCTCTCAGGTTAACTGACCATACCTGACAAAATGAACGTAATGTCCAGCATAATTTTTAAACTCGAACCCAAAAAATGTGTGGTTTGAATTGAAGAGGGCAGTCCAGAAGTGCAGGCCAGCGGGCCCTCTCCAGTATAATCACTCACCTCAATGAGACGCCATGGAAGACCAAGAGGCTGTGAATATGTGTGACACTTGTGTGGGAAATAAAAGTACAGTAAAAGTAGAGTTTGATCAAGTGCTTCTTCATTCCATTCCATTGAATTTTGTATTAATATAAAAAGATTTACCATGTGCCTGACAAACTTCGGTCATCACTGGCATTGCTTATTATATGCTTGCACGCTTTTCATCTTTATCAAGGGTGTGAATAATTTTGGAGTGCAATGTATCTCTCAGACCTGGGTTCAAATAGTATTTGCTATGGATTCAAATACTTTTCTGCATTAAGCTTGCCTGGTGTATTGGAACAAATTAAATGAAAACCGCACCCATCTGCTAGAAGGCTCAAATGCACCATGCAAGAACAACACAGCATTGAAACATATTTCAATCCAAAACAAATATTTGAACCCATGTCTGGTAACGCTAATCCTCCTGATTTCTTTTACTTATGCAGTTCTGTCTACAAAGATGTATCAGTTGTTTGTTGATTGACAAACATTTTTTAAATGTATTTATTAAACCAGGCCAAGTAGGGTTATTCAATGAAGGTATTTACAATAATTAAACTCAAGAACATTCTTTTTTGAATAATTCAGCACCAGTATAGGCCAAAACACATGTAGGCTTGTGTAACATTAGTAAAATTAGTTATTTATTATTACTAAATGTAACAGTGGCATGAAAAATGAGATGTCAGAAGAAGGCTTAAAATTACAGTGTAATTTTAAGGCATAATGAACAATGTGCACTAATTTTATCCCATGTTTCCAATTAAGCAGCACTGAAATATAAAACATTACGCTGATTTATGATATTCCTGTAATATCTCAGCTGATTAGCAGGAGGTATTTTTATCACCAAGCCCCCGATGTATTTATCATCCTGACAGGGTGTGCCTAACAATAATCCCATAAAATGTGGTAATATTGAGGATTTTACATAAAATGCAATTTAAGAGGATCATAGTCTCCTGGGTTTGTGCATCACTCCATCTTATATGTTAATATTGTGCTACTTTACTTCCAATCTGGTTGTTCTCCAGTTTTTAAAGAGTGCATAAAAATACCTGTCAGAAGTTTATAAATAATGTCCACTAGTTCTCCCCAGACTTGGATAGATTCCACCAGGGACTACATTAAAAAAATTCAAAATTTTTGGTCACACTTTACAATAAGGTACATGATTTGTCATTAACTAATGTATTAGTTACCTGAATAGTCACACATTAGTAAACCATCAGCTAAACTTCTATTTAGTCAACCATTAACAAACACTGTAATTGTTTTATTCAGTCTAATATTAATTTAAATTAACTAGTGTAGTTGTTAACATAAATGAATTATGTACAAATACACAAACAAAGCTGTACAGATTAACTTCTCAGTAGTTACTAAGTTAAGAACAATATTAGTTAATGCCAATTCATGTAATCTTATTGTAAAGCATAACAAAAATTTCTAGCATCTAGTTAACTTTATGTAGCGGTTTGTTAACAGGATTAGGCTAATTTGATGAAGTTGTCAATTCACACTTTGAGTTTTCATTATTGTATGTGATTATGTGATATTTTAATAGCATATCAAAAGGAATAATTAAATGGTCAATTAAACCTGAAAATCAATTTCAAACATTTTTGAAGATATTTTGAAGATCCTATCAGCAAGTATAAGATAAAACAAATCTTCATCACCTCTGTGGATTTTAAGGGTTCACCTTTTACCCTGTACAGGTGCAAAGCTTGCTGCCAGCCTGGATTAATCATTCAGCTAGATGATTCAGATCTAATTCACAATCATGACAACAATGGTTTAGCATAAGAGGGACAGTGACCGACGATGCTGTTCCCTACTTCCTAATGTCCCAGAATGCAGTGCTGATTGTAGAGAAAGAGATAAAATGTCTCCCTTTCTTTGTCTTAACTTGAGAATTCCTATTTGCAAAACACTGTTTCTGTGTGAGCTTGATTAGAGAGCTGCTGTGTGATAAGATATGGTGTTTGGAATTGTGTGCTGCAGCTCTCCCGAAATGATATCGGGGGTCTAGAGTACTGATGTACAATTGGCCATTCCGAATTTGGAAAAGGGGAGGGGGAGCAAAAGCGAGATAATGAGATCTGTGCTTAACTGCTGGAGCCATGAGCATAGAGCGCCCCAGAGGAGCAGAGCTACTGCAGAGTAAAATGGTGCCAATCGCTAACTGCATCATCTTCAACAATAAAACGCAAAAATAAAAAGAAAACCCTCAGGAACAACACGAAAGCACAGTATCGTTTCTAACAATATACTCTTCCAAGACAAAATGCTTTGTTATAAAAATGTAGAGAATGCTTCATAGTGACACTGCGGAGCTCAGAAACACAGAGTGCTTGTTGGCTGCATGTATGATAAATACCACAATCACATCTTCCCACTGTGCTCTGAGTAACTGCACCTATGTCTCCCTCTTCTCATTTTAAATCTTTGCCATGATTGCATTTATCTCTGTGTCAAAAACAGATTTTTGCCGCAAAGAAGATTATGATGCACTGGGAGGCACCAGATACAGGTCTCATCTCACCAAGGGGTCGTCTCTTTCTTGGATGTCGTATATGTGGAGCTTTCTACAGCAATAGCGTCATTTTGTGAAATATCAACCAGAGGTTGCAGACCACTCCAATTTTGCTCAAACTTTGTGTAAATGTTCTTTCTATATTCAATAATGAAGATGGATTGATGGATTGGATTTGTGGTTCTGGAGATATTTGCTCTGAAGGGTTAGCACCCAAAAATTTACTTTCGAGTAGAAATTGGGGTTACAGAGCCCATATGCAAAAGGTTTGTAAAAACCATATATGATGATTAGTATGCTATACTAAATTAAATATATAAAAAGGTAAATAGGTATTTTTACATGATTATGGCCCATATAATACAGTATATACATATGACATATTAGACATACTGCATACTTAAACACCTTCTTATAAAATTCAATTGTGATGCAAAAAAAGAATTATACACTATAGCACTTTATTAGGTATTTCTTAGACTTAATCTTTAGACTTATTAAATCTTCTGCTACTGTAGCCTATGCATTTAGAGGTTTGACGCGCTGTGTGTTCAGAAATGCTTTTCTGAATACCACTGTTGTAATGTGTGGTTATTTGCATTACTGTCACCTTCCTGCCAACTTTGATTAGTCTGGCCATTCTCCTCTGACCTCTCATTAGTAAATATGTGTCATTTAGTAATACTAATCAATATACACTCACCGAGCACTTTATTAGGAACATTTTTCAATTGTGTGGCTGCAGTGCAATGCATACAATTATGTAGGTACAGGTCAGGAGCTTCAGTTAATGTTCACATCAAGCATCAGAATGGGGAAAAATATGACTTTGACCATGGAATTATTGTTGGTGGCAGACAGGGTGGTTTGAGTATCTCAGAAACTGCTATCTCCTGGGATTTTCACATACACCATTCTCTAGAGTTTGCAAAGAATGGTGCAAAAATTTTCTTTATAAAAATCCAGTGAGCATCTCTGAATACACAACGCATCATAATTCTAAGTGGATAGGCTACAGCAGTAGAAGTCTAAAAAATAAGTCTCATAAATGCCTAATAAAGTGCTCACTGGGTGTATATGAGTTTTACATGGGTGATCACAGCACAGGAAGTCTCTTGGAGAGAACTCGAACCCCTGCACAGCACACTCCTCATGATTCTTCACCACATGATCTGCTTGTTTTAGTGTTATTAATGCCATTTATTAAACTAACTCTTTCTGCGCAACTCAACTGGAATATATAGTACTGTGCAAAATTCTTAGGCAAAAAAACCAGGAAGATGCATTTTTGATGCTTCCAAAAATAATTAAGTTTTAAATATTAAAAAATGTTATAAAGAGCAGCGAAGAGTTAAAAGCTAACTCAAATCAGTATTTATTGTGACCACCTTTTGCCTTCAAAACTGCATTAATTCTCCTAGGTACATTGTCCTGCAGTTTTATAAGGAGACCAGCTGGTAGATTTGTAGCAAAGATAATACTTAATATGCAAAGTACACTTCCTATGTATGTTCTACAGCTTCAAACACAAAATAATGTCCCCGGTACAACACGCACATTCACAATTACACATGACCTAAATAATCAAGAGTGAATTTAACATCTGTCACATACAGTACATATAAACCTTGTTGTCATTCATGCCCTGTGCTTAATTAGTGGTCATTTATCAGTTATTTATCAATTATTTGGGCGGATTAAATGGCATAATAATTTGTCCTGCTCAATTTGGGAGAAAATAAGGGGGCTAGAAAAAACACCAGGATTGAGGGATCACAAACTGTATTGAAGCTATGGCTTGTAGACAGTTAACCATTGTGTAACATGTTACTATTAGAAACATTCCAAAAGTAGATAATTTGTGAAAATATGAACAACATATATTAATATTTGTAGTTTTTGTAAACTGAAGTTTTAAACTGTTCAAAATCGTTCTGATTGTTGCATTTAAAAACGTCTACAGCAGCTACACAGTACCAAAGATATGCCATTTAACTACCATCAATCACAACCAAATCTGCAATGCTGCCAGACCACATCGATCCTGTACAAGAAATACGTAAATGTAGGAGTGATTTTAGTCTAAAAAGTGTACTGTTCTGCCAACAAATGTCTGCTCAGCTGCATATCTGGGCTGGAGTGTTGAAATGGAGATGACTGCTTGTAGGTTGAGACGCGGCATACTGTAAATTCTAAATTAATTCATAAATTGAACCCTTAGTATATAATTATACTACCTGTATATTAACTATACACCCTGTATTGGGAGTGGTGAAAAATGTTTGTATGGCAAGTTTGAGACCCCTATGACATACAGTAGTTGGAAGTTTTTAATGAGCTTTTTAAAAATGAATTTTTGATGTGAAATGTTTTCAAAGATGAAGGTCATGCTTGATGTTGGGGTTCAGGAGGAGTTGCGAGTATCAAAATACAGCACAATGATTTTGCATCTTATAGCAATGAATATAAATTCCCATGACACTGGAAATGTCTGTCCATATCCGGATATTACAGTCAAGAACGATATGTCTATTGTCACGCCACACCAGAACCTGAGTGTAATATTGCTTGTCGTTTCCATACCGGGGGGGGGGGGGGGGGGTGTCCTATCTCATCTGAAAAGGGCCGGTGTGGCCACGGGTTTTAGCTCAGCACCCCAACACCTGATTCAACGAATTGACTAATCATGGTGTTCAATCAAGACCTTGAGAAGCAGAAACGGGTGTCTCGGTGCCGGGCTGGAATGAAAACCCGCGGCCACGCCGGCCCTTTTCGGACAGGACTGGACACGTTGACGATGTTAAAGCAGTAGCGTTTGAGTGCGGAGGATGAGTACTGCTCACCATTATGCCCGTGAGGAGGCAAACCCCTTTCCCACAGTAGGTATTAGGCACCATGTCCCCATATCCAATTGTGAGAAAAGTGATTGAAATCAACCACATGGCACCGAGGAAGTTGCTGGTTATATCCGTGTTGTCATGGTACCTGAAACGCAAACGGAACCGAATCGAACACCTTTTGTCCAAATGGAATTTAGCTACGCAGCCCCCCTGGTCGCCCTAGGTAAAAAAAAAATAGATTTAAACGTGTGCTCGGTTTGCTATTCCATACCATCAGTTTAGGAAAGGCAAGCTGAACACACGGACTGCAAAACTGGGGTATTTTTCTTTCACCAAGGGTGACAAGGGTGGCTCCTTAATTAACACTTTACTGTCCTCACAAAGAAAAAAGGCATTGAAAAATTTTTTTTTTTTTGTTCCTTGGGGGCAGAAATAACAACGAATCATCTTTATTTCACCCGACGGCACAGTTTTCTTTGACTTTTTCTGATGTTTTTCTTTTCTGTTGAATTAAGTCCAACATATTCAATAGGATATCAGGACTCAACAGGACTCAAAATGTGCTGTACCATCAGCTGAGAAGTTTAAAGGGCTATTAGACCCTAATGACAACATTTACTGCTATCTACAGTAGATCACAGATAAAATCAGCAGAATTTGCCAGATATGAAAAATGTATTTTTAATATTATAAAAAGGTATATTTATTTTCAGGAATCAGGGGGCCGAGTGGCTAAGGAACATGACTGGGACCCGGAAGGTTGGTGGTTCAAGCCCTGGTGTCGCCACGCCAAGATCTGCATAGTTGTTGGGCCCTTGAGCAAGGCCCCTTAACCCTGCATTGCGCCAGGGGGGATTGTCCCCCGCTTAGCCTAATCAACTGTAAGTCGCTTTGGGTAAAAGCATCAGTTAATCACAAATAACAAACAGCGATGTATTTGAGAAGAAAAGAGAGACGGAACACAAATCCAGCTGGGTAAGTTGGGAGCCTGTATGGCAGGTACACAGGTAGCGCAGTCCAGGGTGACGGCTGTGCGCTTGGACTGCAGCAGCTACGCAGCTGAACTGCAGAGAAAGCAGACGTGCCCACGTGCCCTTCTGCAAAAAATATCACTAAAGAGTGTCAGTCACTTCTACCATGCGTCTGTCCGTTTACCCATATGCAAAAGGTAATCATATATGTTGATTAGTATGTTTTTCTAAATGAAACATAAAGAAAACGTGTATTTGTACATGATTATGGCATCTTTTATATATAGTGACATATCGGAAAGGATTGTGAAGTGACTTATATGTTAGGAACTAGTGAATTCATGTAAGAATTACAGTATATATGCCAGTTCTATAACACATATATTTTATATTTTATATATACTCCACATGGGTTTCTTGTTTTCTTTTTATGAACCTTCTGCACATGGGTACACTTACAGACTGGATTCAGCCAAATCACTTCTGACGACCACAGTGCATATAAGGATTGCATCAACAGACCCCAAACCCAAACCCCAACCTCGTCCACAGGTGACACATAAAACAGCAGGCAGAGCAGTAGGCCCACCTACCTTTCACACGCCCGAACTGTCCATGCAGCGATTATCCACAGAGAAATGGTGAAAACCAGCAGTACGGTCCCCGGGCAAATAGTCATCAGTGTCTTCATAACAAATCGAGTATTAAAGTTGATTTTGTTTAGCGCTCCAATGCTTCTGGATGAGGCGTCGGTGAAGAGCTTGCTGTGTAGGAGCATGACCCGGGCGATGAGGTACAGTCTGAGGAACATTGGGATGGAGAGAATGATATCCACGTCTGCGTCTGTCTTGGATGGAGTGTAGGAGAAGGCCAGGCGCGCCGTCCAGGTGAAGGTGTAGTTCCCGGGGATGGGATGGATAGCGCACACTAGCATCTCCAAGCAGATGAAGAAGATTCGCTCATACGTCATGGCTATTCTCCAGTCGTCAGCAGCATTGTCCACCATAAATAACTGTAGAAGAAGAAGAAGAAGATGCTGGAGTCAAAGCACCACTCTGAAATACAACAAGCCGAGTCGGCCAACTCAAGACTTCACATCAAATGGCCAGGAACAGTAATCAAGAGGCGGGCACTGCCAAGAACCTGCATATCACTACTTCTGTACTGACAACAGACCTGGGTCAAATATGCCATTGTTTTGGATTAAAATACTTTTTTGTGCTTTGACTGATCTTGCCTGATGCAATTGAGCCAAACAAGAGGACCAGAAGGTGGTGTTTCCGTTTGAGAGTTATTTTATAGGTTCTAATACACTAGACAAGCTTAGTAAAGTGTAGACAAGTGTTTGAATCCAAAACAATTACATATTTGACGCAGGTCTGAATGATTCAGTACTCAGTGGCTATTCGACACAGGACTTTGTCTCTTTCTCTGTAATGTACAGGCAGCTGCACACATTTCAGCACATTGTCTGCTGTAACTTACCTAGTCAGCACAGTCACTGCTGTGGTTCACATAGAGAGCACTGTCACTGCACTGTTTAGTGCTAATATAAAGGTCCTATTCAGGTGATAATGTAAACAAAGAACCTGAATTAAAAGCACAATTATAATTACTTTGGAAAAGTAACTGTTTCACAGTAGTCACAAATTTGTATCAAAGAAGCTGGCACGTGCCTAACACAAATAGTGCGAGTGTTGTCAGGAGCCTGGGTTTTGTGGTTCAGAAGCTGGAGGATCTGAACCAGAGGCAGGGAATGCCACTATTTTTCACAATGCATAAATGATGGTACAGGCAGATAAGAGGCCTATTCCCAACGCAGGCAGATGGCCTCACTCTTTTAAGCACAGCTTCTGAACAGCCACTGCATTACTCCCAAATCAGATGAATGCTAATAAACATATTCCAGATGTTGGTGCATAGCAAATGTGTGCATTCAGCATTTCAGCTCTGAATATTGTGTTTACATGCATGCAAATATAATGGTGGAGGAAGTAAACAACCGGGGTTTCAAGGGAATCTACTCTTGCTAAAGCAAACTTGTATCACTTTATCTGTAGTCCTTTACAACCAAATAGATAAGTTTATCTGGAACATTTATAACCAAATTACATACATTTACCTGCAATCAAATTATATATTTTTTCTGCAACATTTACAACCAAATTAGATAAGTTTATCTGCTACTTTTACAACCAATTTATATATTAGTTTATCTGCAACCTTTACAACAAAATGATATCAGCTTATCTGCAACCTTCACAACAAAATGAAATCAGTTTATCTGCGACTTTTACAACAAAATGATATCAGTTTATCTGCGACCTTTACAACAAAATGATATCAGTTTATCTGCGACCTTTACAGCAAAATGATATCAGTTTATCTGCGACCTTTACAACAAAATGATATCAGTTTATCTGCAACCTCTACCAAAAAATAATATAAGTTGATCTGCAACGTCTGTTTCTTATGGGCTCTTTATTTTTGATGTGACATTTAAAACAAGAAATTGAAGAAGGTCATTTTCAGTAAGCTTGTGTTTATATATATATATATATATATATATATATATATATATATACAGTAAGAGTACATTAATTCTTTTTGTGTATTGAACGTTTTATACATTTGTGCATATGGCTTTATTGTTTGACTCCCTGAAACACCTCAGACAGTGTTAACTAGGAAGCCTGTCAATCAGCAGCACTTTCCGACAACTTTCTAGAATGGAATCTGAAAACAACACTATATATGAGTGAGTTGCTTATTAACAATGCATTAGATAAGATTACATGCATTCAGTGAAGCAGCCTCCGACTGGCCAGCTTTGATATCATCAATAAATAATTTCATTAATTTCTAATTGTGCAAAGCATCCTACCTCTTTTACTAATGAGATTGAATGCCTCTGTGTCAAGACATTCCCATCTCCACATTACACGGATTAAATATTGAATTGAACTCGGTCCAATCCCTTGAGCCATTTGAAACCAGTAACCAAACAACCCAGCAAAGATAATAGTTAAACGTTAGTCTGAAAATGTACCACACTTTCATTTAGCTTTCTAAATTGTTTTAATTCCTTGCATTCTAATTAAGTTCTATAGACAGCCAACACACACCGGTGCTATCTGAAGCAGGAAAGATGTAGTTAAAGATTAAATAAAAGCCACAGTGTCCTGATCCCAGCCTACAATTTCATCTGAAACTTTTTTCACAAATCACAAATTGTACGACAGAGACTATAAACAAGATGTGCCACATAAAAGCGTTTATTTTTACAAGATCACTGTCCAGAGATGGAGAGGTACTACTTACTGCTTACTGTAATGTCATTTGTATAAATATAGTTTCAAAACTTTTTGTTTGAGGCTGTTGTCCGTATAACCACTATGATGAACGGCAAAGCCAGTTCTGTGAGGGGCCAACATTAACTCACACCTGGAGTTTTCCAGAAGCCTTCATTTGGCCTGAATAAGAAGTGCTTCATTTATTTTTTTCATTTATTTTAAAATAAATTAGGCGTTCAACATGGGGCTGAGCACATCGCATCCAGCCCAGTCTTCAGCAACCGGAGCTGTGCAAACATGTGTACCCCACTGCCAATTCAGGAGAGCGTAGACACACAAGTGTGTACCCCACTGCCAATTCAGGAGAGCGTAGACACACAAGTGTGTACCCCACTGCCAATTCAGGAGAGTGTAGACACACAAGTGTGTACCCCACTGCCAATTCAGGAGAGTGTAGACACACAAGTGTGTACCCCACTGCCGATTCAGGAGAGTGCAGACACACAAGTGTGTACCCCACTGCCAATTCAGGAGAGCGTAGACACACAAGTGTGTACCCCACTGCCAATTCAGGAGAGCATAGACACACAAGTGTGTACCCCACTGCCAATTCAGGAGAGTGTAGACACACAAGTGTGTACCCCACTGCCGATTCAGGAGAGTGTAGACACACAAGTGTGTACCCCACTGCCGATTCAGGAGAGTGTAGACACACAAGTGTGTACCCCACTGCCAATTCAGGAGAGCGTAGACACACAAGTGTGTACCCCACTGCCAATTCAGGAGAGCGTAGACACACAAGTGTGTACCCCACTGCCAATTCAGGAGAGTGTAGACACACAAGTGTGTACCCCACTGCCGATTCAGGAGAGTGTAGACACACAAGTGTGTACCCCACTGCCGATTCAGGAGAGTGTAGACACACAAGTGTGTACCCCACTGCCGATTCAGGAGAGTGTAGACATCCATGGATCTCCTCCAAAACGAACTAGCTAACAGACTGAGCTGGCATAGAGTAGAGTCAGAGGAAGACCTTTCATATGTGACATCAGCATGCACTACACAGGTGCCTCCCGTACCCTGGGTGATGGAATCAATCATTGTGCATCGCCCTATGGAGCTGACACTAGACGCCACTGGTACAAGCCAAGTTTGATCTGAAGCCAAGAGACCCATTCACGCACCACAACATGGTGCCTTAACTGAATGAGTCATCTAGCAACACTGACCGTGCTTAATTTGCGCCAGATTCTGCAGGAACCCACCCTGGTCAATAATCGCTACCACCCAGCCCCCTCAATAAGGGCTGGAACGGAGCTTGTTTCTTTTTTTGGTGTTCCTGGACCACTGAGATGCTTTGGTCACCTCTCTCACATGGCCACTTTTAGGGTGAATAGGGTGTTTTAGCAGGACATGGCCCAACCACAAGGCAAAAACTACAAATATAATTTGGCGTAAAACCAGAATTTCCAGTTGCGCCATGTAAATACAAGCTATTGCTACAGACACGAGTCATGATATCTGATCTTTATGAATTATATTTGCTTTTGCATACATAAATGAATAATGTATGGCAATATTACTGCTTTCTACACAGCAGCCCATACGTCAGTCAATCAAATCTCTGCCTATCAACTCTGTTATTTTTCATTATGAAAGGAGGGAGACCCTGTTTACCACCCAATAAACCAGCTCTCAATCAGAAAGGGGGAAGTTCAGGGAGGACTGAAGAACCCGGTGACAGAAGAAGCAGGAAAAAGAGACGGGTACTGAATGAATTAATGAACCGAACACCTGACCCTCCTGAGAAGCACCCGATGCTACCGAAGAACACCTGACCCTCCAGCGGAGCCTGGAGCTGCCAGCACACCAGAGCACGTGTATGCTAATGCGGGTGAGAACAGCTCTCACCGCTGGCGTCCTCCGTGCCACAGCGATGGGCAAAGCCAAGGTCACTACCTCACTGTAGTGAGGCCATAACAGGAGAGTTGCTGCAACGAGCATAACATGAAGAAAAATGAGATTCTATGTTTAAAGCAGTGACCGTGACCTTGTTACGTTAAAAAAAAAAAAAAAAAAAACATTTTCTGTCAAATTTACCTTTTTCTGTTTACTGCTGCAAATCAACCCTCAACTATTCAACTTTCAGGATAATAGCACCTTTTGAATGATTACACCGGGTGTATGGTGAAATTAGTATAATTATTTACCATTTCTATCTTTGGAGTCGATTTTCTCAAAACCTGATTTTGGAAGATATCAGTTTTTCCCAATGCATAGTCATCCTATCATCGTGAAACTTTGCAAGCCTTTAATCCATATCCATATGAAATAATCTGGAGGTTGCATTTTCGGTGGAACATAACCTTACATGTTAGAGAAACTGTGACCTGGGTAAGGGCTAGAAACTCTCTGACCTGGAAAAATGCTGATAGACACTGTGACCTGGAGATGAGCTGAGACACTGTGACTCAGGGAACACCAGACACGGTCATCCCATATAAGTGAACAGAGGTCTGCTAACCAACCTGACCCCAACGAGCCAGGCCAATTTTACCATCTATGCATAAGGTTTGGGTAGGACAGGCATCAATGCCTTAGGCAGGCCAATGTTAGGATCTGTTCCTTGGCATTGGCTGAATTGGGTTGGGCTTATTTTGACATTTATGCATTGGGTTCAGATCAGTTTTAGCATCTGTGTCTCAAGTTTTGGACCTAGTGTAGCTACAGTGGGGCTTGTAAGTATTTGGACACTGCGACACATTGTTTGTTGTTTTGGGTCTGTACACATTACGTCTTTACATATTAAGAAACAAGGTTAATGTGCAGACTGTCAGGTTTAATTTGATGGTACTTAGATCCATATTGGGTGATCTGTGTAGGACTTGCATCATTTCTAATATGTAGTTTCCCCATTTTAGGTGACCATAAATAATTTGACACATTAACAATCTTAAATAAAATGGCCATATTTAATACTTGGTTACAAATCTTCTCTGGTGGTGCTCTGCCAGGCTTGTACTGCAGCAATCTTCCATTTCTGTCTGTTTCAGGGCCTTTTTGTCTTCACTCTTGTCTTCAGCAAATGAAATTCATGTTCAGTTGGATTCAGGTCAGGTAATTGACTTGGCCAGTCAAGAATATTCTAGGTTTTGGCTCTGAAACACTCCCTGGTTGCTTTAGCAGTATCATTGGGCTCATTGTGCTGTTGCAAGGTGAAGTGCTGTCCAATGAGTTCTGAGGCATTTGCTTGGATCTGAGCAGATGTCCAAATTCTTACAGACTGCACTGTACATAACTTGTATATAGCATTGTGTTACGTCATATAAACTTGCGGGTGGGTAGAGGAAAGGATACTCTTTCCATTTATAGTGTACTTACTACATATAGAAATAGGTACACAGTCTTACCGACAACAGTTCCTTATTTTGTAACATGTTGGGAGGCAAAACAAGTGTGGGGGGCCCTCACCCTCTATGCATTTTGGAAATCCAGAAACAACCTGAATCTAGTTGGTATCATTATCATGGCTAGAGTCCAGTGAACCGAATCCAAAGTAGTTCCCAAATTGCCAATTCCCAAAACATGCAAACTCATAGAAATGTCAATATCTGAACCATTGTTTGCATTTCTCCGGAGGAATTTTCATTGTCCAATTTGCAATTGCATACACACCAAAAAGCATTTTAGCAGATTTAATTACATTTCAAATGGTGTAAAACAAAACACAGCTGCATAAACAGATCGTAACTTCTTCAGTATGCATGCCCGCAAAAAATATTATTGAGACTATGCCTGAAAAGATAAATATTTTTTGCTATGGCTACATCTATGTGGATGCCTAGGAAGAAATCACTTGTCTAAGTGAATACTGCTGAGGGGGACAGTGAAAATAGCTTTGACTCCACAGTAGAGGGCATGTTCAGTGACTAAACAAAATATTGATATTGTTATTTAGTATGCTTATGAACAAGGAGTAGGCCTGATTTTGCATGTGAAATTGTGTTGATGGGGGGTGGGGTATTTGATGAAAACTTCAATCAATGGACCTCAAGCAAAACATTCAAGTCGAGATGGATAGAGACAGGGAGGGCGACAGGCACACAAGGAAGCACACTTTTTTCAGAACCAATTCAGCCTTCGTCTTCCAGGAGCATTTAGTATGCAATATGTAGTATTTCATACCTCGTAAGACCCATAATATCTTTTTGAGTCTCCAGATGGAATTTTTGTTAACCAGCCTAGTCATAGCACAGAAGAAAATGCTCATTTCTGGTGGTATTGTGATCATATTTGAAACAGGATTTGTCCAGCACTGTGGCTGTAGCGCCATGGTGTTTCCAAAATCAGCTTTCACTGTGTTCGAACTTCTGATACTGTTCTGAAAACAAACTCCCAAGGGTTACCTTTCAGGAGAGACCAGGAGTATGCCTGTAGTCAAATGGGTTAAAGAATAGGAACCATTTCATTATGATGCCCGATTGTTAAAAAGACCCTAGCTGGACTCTGCTAGCTAGAACAGCAGTTAAGATGCTGATCTGCCTCTTATTTGCAGAACAGGGCAATACAACTCCAGCTTCCCCCTTGCCACGCTCACAGTTTAAACCTTCACCTCACCACAGACTCAAACAATAAAAGGCATATTCTAACTATCCTTGATACCATTTCTCTACATCAAATACATATATCCATGTATTCCATTTATCCATTAATGCTTATTGCAACGCTGCCCAGAGGCCAAGTTACACCACATTTTTTCCACATCCTCAGGAATCCATATACCAATTTTGGTATTAGCACACCACTTTTGATTGGCTGTACTGAAAAAACCATTTAAAAAATCTAAAATCCATCTCATAACTTTTGTGAGGCTTAGTCCAAAGATCATCTGTGACCTGTAAAACATTTTCAGCCTTGGGACCTCTCATGGAATCACCAGCATTTTTGCTTATTGCAGCACCCCCGAGTGATCAAACGACCAAAATCTTTGATGCTTCCTCAAAATGGGGTGCTGAGTCTATGTACCAAGTTTGGTTGATACATCAAAGTGTTACTGAAATATGAGCTCACTTCCTATTTGCCAACTGTGAGGCTTGGCCTGGCCATTATCTGTGCCTTATTCCGTCAAGGCTGGACAAAATTTATGGCCTGTGAAACCTTTTTAAACTTTCAGAAATTCCAATATGGCGGAAATCGAAGTCAATGAACAAGGCTTGATCCAAGGAATCCAACGGTACCTCGAAACTTTTTACCTTACATTTCTAGGGGCTGCCATAGACACCCTAGCCAGAAGAAAAAGATGATGATGATGAATAATAAGGAAAGGGTAGAAACACACTGTGTGCCTATGCAACCTCACTGCTTGGCCCCCATATAAAAGAACAAAAACATACAGTTCAGAAGTTGCATGGATAAACACATTGTTTTTTTGCACATACACTGCTAAAAAAAAACACTTAATCATCACAGTATCACACCAAGTCAGTTAAACTTCAGGGATATCAATCGGTCCATTTAGGAAGCACAAGTGATTGTGAATCAATTTAACCTGCTTTGGTGCAAATGAAAGTGACAAAAGGTACAATGGAGATGCAAAAGCAAGACAACCCCAAAAAAGGTAATTGTTTTGCATATAGTGGCCACAGACAATTTCTCTCTTCTTGTCCTTCCTGACTGATTCTTCTCTAGTTTTGTGTTCTGCTAGTGTCCTTGTCACTACTGGTAGCATGAGGCGGTACCTGCAGCCCAATCAGGTTGCCCAGGTAGTCCAGATCCTCCAGGATGGCACATCCATACGTGTGGTCACAAGAAGGTTTGCTGTGCACAGTCTCAAGAGCATGGAGGAGATACCAGGAGACTGGCTGTTACACAAGGAGAGCTGGACAGGGTCGTAGAAGGGCATCAACCCAGCAGCAGGACCGGTATCTGCTCCAGGAACAGGAGAAGCACTGCCAAAGCCCTAAAAATTACCTCCAGCAGGCTACTGGTGACCAAACCATCAGAAACAGACTCCATGAGGGTGGCATGAGGGCCCAATGTCCTGTAATGGGATCTGTGCTCACAGCCCAGCACCATGCAGGTCGATTGGCATTCGCGAGAGACCACCAGAATTGGCAGGTCCACCATTAGTGCCCTGTTCACTTCACAGATGAGAGCAGGTCACACTAAGCACATGTGACAGGCCTGAAAGAGTCTGGAGAAGCTGTGGTGAACGTTATGCGGTGGGTTGGCGGTGGGTCAGTGATGGTCTGGGGAGGCATATCCTTGGATGTCATAGCCAACGATACCCTGACTGCTGTTAGGTACCGGGACAAAATCCTCAGACCGATTGTCAGACCTTACGCTGGTACAGTGGGCCCTGAGTTCATCCTGGTGCAGGACAATGCCTCATGTGGACAGAGTATGTATGCAGTTCCTGGATGAGGAAGGCATTAATGCCATTGACTGGTGCTCAAGGTCCCCTGACCTACATCCAACTGAGAACCTATGGAACGTTATGTATCGGTGCATCCAACACGTCTGGGAGGAGACACCATCCACCGACTCATCAGGAGCATGCCCAGACGTTGTTGGGAGTGCGTACAGGCACACGGAGGCCATACACACTACTGAGTCACATTATGAGCTGCCGTGACAAAATTCATACAAGTTGGATCAGCCTGTGATTAAAAAATATTACTTTGATTTTCGGTGTGATTTTGAATCCAGCCCTCAATGGGTTGATGATTTTAGTTTCCTTTGACCATTGTTATGTCATTTTGTTCTCAAGAAATTATACAATGTACATCAGTAAAGATTTTCAACTTGAATAAATCGTTCATCAAAATCTGATGTGTCCCTTAAGTGTTCCCTTAATTTTTCTGAGCAGTGTATTTCCAGTTTGGTAGAAATATGCGCTATTCAATACAGATATATTTATAGAACCAAATATCCCACCTAGCTATGAAGTTACGACGGTTTTCTGACTCATTTTCATTATCTGATTTGAAGAAAATACTATAACTAAGCAAATATCGCCTTGAACTACTTGTTGTTGTTGGGAAAATGCATTGCTAGGTCATTTCATCAGTACCAAACTAATTTAAAACATGGTTGGCTTCTTCTTCAGGGTTACCTACCCTTTCCAACAAGGTATAATGTATCATATTCAGGTGATATACAATTTACGAATATTGCTGTGTTTGCTTAGCAGACTGAAAATTCAGACATGTAAAACATCCAGTTAGCGTTTGCTTTAGACTTAGCTATAGATAGACCTTTAATTGTACTGGCTAATGGGGCTAATAGGGTTCTGTTTAACCTTTGTTAGAGAGCTTTTTGGACACTTTGGGTATGCTTTTTAAAAACATACACTCATATATGTGAATAAAACGTGTTAAGGGTACATTTATTTCTATTAATTTGCATTTTGATTTTATTTGCAAAAATCACAGTTTTTCTGATCATTCATATGTCTCGACAAAAATATATGCAGATGTTTTGTATTTGGAGAGATTTAGGGACACTTGAGGACATCTGGGAGTTTTGGGGAAAGTTATGTGGAATTTGAATGCCAGTAGATATTTACTGAATCTTGTGCCCATGTTGACATCAAGTTTGTGCAGAAATATAAATTAGTTCTGGTTTATGCATCTTTTTGCACACTGTATGTACATTCTTGTTCTGACATCAATTTGGTCTGTCTCAAATTTCTGAATGGGACATGCCACTTCTTTAATGTCTTCAACCATGTGTGCGCAGTAAATCGTTTTTGAGATGTTGACACTTTTATAGGACTAGTACATAATAGGCAGAAATTGCCTTCTAGGGGGCCAAAGTGGATAGGGCTAACTGGTCTGCACCCAACCAGCTCAGGTTGGGTGGGGTTTAAATGTGTCAGACCCAAGTAGGGTATAGGACAGCTTGTGCTTGTGTTGTCAGGCGTTGGAGATATGACTGACCATTCCAAATTGAGAGGGAAAGTGTGAAATCCATGATGTATGCAGACACAATTACTGTAACAGACTGCTCAAAGATCTGCCACCCAAATGAGAAATGCTAGATAAATAGAATGTATTATTATTATCATTACAGATTAAATTTGTATATTATTTTAATTTGTATATTAATTATATTTTAAACCAGCATTGCATTGATTACTATAACAGGCACAATATAAATATTCATGTAAATTGTTTTAAAAAAGCATTTCTATATATTACAACTTATGTCCAGTAAGTTTCCCTGTGGAGTACAATCTGAGTAGAGCTTGCAAACTAACATTTTCCACCTTATATCCTCCAGATTTTAGGCCTTTGAAGATACAGAGCCTGGATGGAGGTAAATATAAGGCCAGCGATATTACAGTTCCACTTTCTGGAGCTGCAGAGAACAGAATTAAATTAGCCGGGCCTGACACACACCCACAGATGGAAAACCCTGCCCGAGGTTCCCGTTGGGCTGTATTTTTCCTTTATAGAGCCATTACTCAGTGCTACAGATGTCATGCTTACTGTAATAGCTGTGCTGGGATTTCATTTCCCTGTCTTAGTCTCTCATCTGTTAAAAACAGTCACAGACAACATGCTCATTTACAAAGCATCCAGAATCATTAAACAATATACCCGAAACATTACTCACTTGCAATAAATACACCCGGCTTATTAAATATGTAGTAAGTACGGGCAGCGGAGGGGGCCAGAAAGCACGAGGCTGGAACGTTGGCAACTGTCCATGTAAAACTACTCTAAAGCTGGGTTACCAGTACAACGAGGTGGGGAGAGGCAAGTGCAGAGCATAAACCACAAACATGAGAAATCCAGGAGAACGATCCATCGGTATACAAACGTGAGCAGTGACAGACGCACATGCACATGGGGTAATATTGAGTGGGTACACATCTCCAGGTATTACAATGACCTGCTGTGGAATAATAATAATAATAATCATAATAATCATAATCATAATAATAATAATAATATCCAATTATAACAAACGCAAGCAAACAAAACAACAAAAACAACAACTATTATCACACCCAATTAATTTAGAATAATATAATTACTGTTATTATTATTTACTGTGTTTTTATTTCTTTCCTTTCAGAAAAGGTCTGTGCCATTTAGCCTTGTTACTGCTGTTAATAACCAGTAGGGGCACGGCACATCTACACAGTCTTTACTCAACCTCCCACAGCGTGCTGCCCAGGGACTCGAATGGAAACTAGATTTAAATGCAAGATATGAATGTGCACATCACTGGATGCTAAAATTACAGTACAAGAAATGATTTACAGTTAAATTCAATTAAATTGCTCTTCTAGAGTGGATCACTTCAGATGGTAGTTTAAGCACCACAAGTCAGAATACAGCATTATGTGCATCCAAGAGAGAAGTAGTTCAGCATCAGAAAAAAATACCTTTGCCTGTGTAAGTAGTCAAAATACTCTCCTAAGCCATTTATATCCAGGAAGCAAAAAAGAACATTTAATAAATAAAAAACATTTTCATTCGTCTAGCACTGTGTTCAGCCTGATTAGAAAACCCCAATAAACACTACTTCTGCATGACCTGGAAAGCTCTTGTCTGAATAAACAGCTCTCTGTGTGGGGAAAATAACCAGCAACTAGCATCAGTGCAAAATGTTTAACTAATTTTACCTATGCCCCCTTCTTCTACATATAGATGCAACCATCTTAACATCTTTTGTAATTGATTTTATCCCCTCAAAAAATATATTAAAACCCTGAGGTCATACTAGGTGATTGTGATAACAGGCAAAATTATCTTTCCATTCATGGCTATGACACTAGGGTTTGTGGAATATATACCAATTGGGACCAATCGAGTAAGAAATCTAACCTAAACCTAACCTTGCATATGGTGATACTTTATGCTTAATATTGTATATAATAGTATAATAAATAAAGTAAAGGCACCAGTAGACTGGATGACATAACAACAACAAAACATATGAATCACAATATTAAACAGTATGAAAGCCAGTAACGTAGCATTGACATACCTGAATTTCCCTTGCATGGTATATGATAATCAAGCCCAGCAGGATGAGCGTGGAAAGGCTTATCAGGCATTTAAGAGCTAATGAATAAAGCGACTCCTGTGGAAAAATAAAACAAAAAATATCGATGTGAACATGGCATTTTGAAAATGTTTCAAACGAAGCCAATCTACAAACCTTGTAATATTGAAACCTGCGACTTGTGATATTGAATAACTTCCTGAATCAGAAAGGTTACAGGACTATATATATCTGCATTGTAAGACGTCAAAATTAGTTACTTCTATTATTAGGTTTTAATTGCCCAACTGTTTTCTAGTAAGTAGAACGTCTAATAACAAATACAAAATTATTCAATATTAAACTCAAGTCGTTTTTAAACACCTTACCAAAACTACTTAAGGTACGTTACTTGATAGGCTACTGATTACATATTTACACATGTGGCACATTAAAAAGTTATAGTTGCATAATGCCAAGGGTAGATGGATGTTCGTACATGTAAGCTGTTCACATGACTTTTGAAAATGTTCTCTAATTAATCTAGAAACATTAATTTTGTATGCATCAAAAAATGATATTCATGATATCAGACACAATAACATAACATGTATTTTTATTTTGCTTCGGCCAATATACATTTCATGCAGAACTTCAAATTCCTAAATTCGGTCACGCACCTTCCCATAGGCTCCCCAAGAGAGTTCTGTTTCAATAACCATAACGACGATTCCAAACATTCCGAAGATCAAGGCATAATCGCTCAGGCGTTTTCTTTTTTCAAATAAGGCTCGTCTGTGTCCAAGCTTTTGCCCAATATTCTGATTTTTCTTTTTACCCGATTTGTTTCCACTACTGTTACATCCTCCCCCTCCTTCGATTGATGCGTGAGGCATGAGGTTAGTTGAGTTATGATCCGGTTTGGAAACCACGATTTCGGACGTATCTGTGCCAGATACCGGTTGTAAAGGCTGCGACTCTAAATCAAACTCGTGCAGGTTTCTGCGAGAGGAGCTGAAGTTGCTGAGCGGCCGCATCACACCTCCGTTGAATCTGCAGCTAGCCATAGCTACGCTATTTCGCTGAATATCACACCGGCTGCTGGTCGGACGGTCCTGCTGCCGACAGTAGTGGCACGGCGTATAATAATGAAGATACTGCCTGCGTGAACTACCATGGCTAGAAGCCGTAAACTCGCCAACGCTTGGCTGACAACCTTAATTTGTGTACGATGTGGATGACATCCATGAAGTTCCGGCTAAGACAGACGAAGTTTGAAATTAATGTCCGTTGCTTGCATAGCATAGGCTACAGTTATTGCAGATGCATTAGCCCACTGATTAGACTGCCTCAGACCGCAGCGATGCTGCCGCCCGTACACTGCTGAACCCGCCGCTCACAGACATCATACCGCAACTGCAATGATGCTTCCATGGTCGGTGTTTTAAAGCTGCAGAGGTGTATTAAGAAAGCCAATTGCGTTGTGATCTGTAAGGAGGTATCATTTTCAGGCGATGTTAGACCCTTTCCGGCTCCCATAGAATCCAGGCAATGCGTCCGATTGGTCTGACCTACCCAAACAAATGGCTTGACGTTTACTTCAGCGAAGAGATTGCGACATCGTTTAAAATATTCAGAGGTACCGACAGAGCGAGCACTAATATTCTCTATCACTTTTAACACGGGATGAAGACTGATAAAAATGAAAATGTCAATATATATCTATATCTATCTATCTATCTATCTATCTATCTATCTATCTATCTATCTATCGAAACCGTAAGTCTCCCCACCATTATTCTTGTTGGCTATTATTCTTATTCTTATATTATTATTATTATTTTATTATTATTATTATTATTATTGTCGTTGTTATCATAATATTCGCATTAGTATTATTGAAATTACACATATTCGAAGACGCAAAATCTTGACTCACAATGACTTAAATAACATGTCATAAAATTCCGCGAGTAGGCTATTGTTGGAGGACACCCAACTTGTGTTCATTTTTGAAAAACATGATCTTGTATACGTTATATGCACCTATAGTAAGGATAACGTTATCTGCACCTACACCTAGCCTATAGCAACATTGCTTATAGTCCCATGGAATTACACCTCTTCTCCTTTATTCATATGCTTGCCTTTTACGTGCGCTATAATCCTTGTTCCTGATAAAATACATATACATAGCTAAAGTGTTTTGGGGTTTTTTGCATTGAAATAAAAAAACGTTGGTAAACCGTGCTCTGTGTGTGCTGTAAAGTATTGTAAGCACATATTGATACGATGCTTACTGAACCAAGCTGAGATCTGCAATGCGAGTTCCGCAGTCGCAAGGCAACACTTCAAGAGATGAAAATGAAAAACGTGCAATGTCAGCATTATCGCACATCCCCCTTTGAGTCATGTTAATTCCCTCTCTTAACCAGATCGAAGCGCAGTTCATTTTTACAGCGAGGGACAATCATCAATGGAGTAAAAGGGAAATTGGTGGCAAGGTGGAAAAACGTGTTGTTTTAAAGAAACGTATTAAGCACCATATTGACATCCACAACTGAATGATATAGCGTACGATGATTACCTGCGTAAAAATAATTTTCAACACTAACAATTTCAACGTAAAATTCCGACCGATACAGAAAAATGTAGGAGAAACATATTTTACAAAGTATTCGGAAATAAATATTTCATATGACAATCTTCTTTGGCTACGTTGAACGTTCTGTGTAGGAGTGTTTTCACATTTATTGGCACATGAATAATTACATTGTTTGAAATCCATATGTGATGCAGGTCTAGATGAATATGCATTCAGGGGGGAAGTCCTGTCTGTCTTGTGTGCCAGAACATTAAATATACATAAATTGCTTGCTGCTGTTTGTAATGTTACAGTTCCTTGCTTGGTTTCATCCATATTATGGTTAGTTTGTGTCCTTGCTTGCAGGTTGTGTCATGTTGACATGAATCCTGAACAGGGTCACAGGGGGGCTGGAGCCTATCCCAGCATACATAGGTGAAAGGCAGGAATATACCCTGGACAGGTCGCCAGTCCATCACAGGGCACACACACCATTCACTCACACACTCATACCTACGGGCAATTTCAACTCTCCAATCAGCCTAACCTGCATGTCTTTGGACTGTGGGAGGAAACCAGAGTACCCAGAGGAAACCCACACAAACACAGGGAGAATATGCAAACTCCACACAGAGAGGCCCTGGCCGACGGGGATTCAAACCCAGGACCTCCTTGCTGTGAGGCGGCAGTGCTACCCACTGCACCATCCGTGCTGCCTTTGTACACCATCTTGTTAGTGCAAATATTGAATCGGCCATTCATGTGGAAGCAACTAAATTAATAAAAGCATGCATCATGGTCAAGAGTTCCAGCTGGGGGAGAAATGTGATCCAAGGGGCTTTGACCATGGAATGATTGGTGATGCTAGAGAGGGTGGTTTGTGAATCTCATAAACTGCTGATCTCCAGGGATTTTCATGCGCAACAGTCTGTAGTGTTTGCAAAGAATGCAGCAAAAAAAACAAAAAACATCCAGCGAGCAGCAGTTCTGCAGGCAAAAATGTGTTGATAATGAAAGAGAAGGGCCAGACTGGTCAAAGCTGACAGGAAGGTGACAGTAACACAAGTAACCACACATTACAACAGTGGTATGCAGAAGAGCATCTCTAAACACACAATGCCTCAAACCTTTAAGTGGATAGGTTACAACAGCAGATAAGTCTAAAAAATAAGTCTAATAAAGTGCTCACTGAGTGTATAGTGTACCAGTGACAATAACATACCAATAGCTATACCAGTAATTATACTATACCATTATCTACACCTGTGACTATATCAGACTATACAAACATGATGTGCTTTAGGCAGGTCTGATATGCTCCTGGATCGACATTACTACTGTTCTCCCTGGAAGAACATTCCTATTAACCAATCGCTGCCCTCTGATGTCATCAGTGTGTGCCAAAAAAAACCCCACTCCAGAGTCATTAAAGAAAATTCAGACAATATCCTATTACTTTTTAAATGCCAAATTATTAACAGTAAGTCATATAAGGCACATTGTCAGTTGTTTAAGTAAAAACAACCAAAACATTTGTTACAAATTGTCTGTACAGTGACTATACCATGTCAATATCTATGCCAGTGACTGTACCATACCAATGTCAGTAACCATACTAGTGACTATGCCATACCAGTTAGCATCAATATACTGTATGCTATTACCCTATTCTACAGTGACCCAAAGGTGCCCCTGTCAAAAGAATACAATCAGCAGACTAATTCATATCTGCTCACATTGAAAGGTTAATTGTGGAAAAAAAATCACATCCAGTGGAAGATTTCCCCAACAAATTATTATTGCATTACATTAATGGCATTTAGCAGATGCTCTTATGCAGAGCAACTTACAGTTGATTAGACTAAGCAGGAGACAATCCTCTCCTGGAGCAAGGCGGGGTTAAAGGCCTTGCGCAAGGGTCCAATGGCTGTGCGGATCTTATTGTGGCTACCCCGGGGCTCAAACCACTGACCTTGTGGGTCCCAGTCATGTACCTTAACCAAAAATAATAATAATAATAATAATTATTATTATTATTATTAATATTAGTAGTAGTAGTAGTATTATAATAATAATACTACTACTTATTACTATTATTATTATTATTATTATTATTATTATTATTATTATTATTATTGGTTAAGGTACATTATTATTAATATGAATAATATTGTATTAACAATAATAATTTTAATATTTTATTATTATTATTATTAAAAGTAGTATTATTATTATTATTATTTATTATATTATATGAATATTAATTTAATAATAATTGTTATTATTATTATGATTAGAATTAATAATAATTATTAATAATAATAATAATAATAATAATGCATATATACAATGTCTTTATTCATTTTTTTATTTACACAGATTTCATCATTTTTGCTGCGGGTAAAAACAGGTTGAAAATGCCATAACTGATTATTTGATTCAGAAGTTGCCAATTCACGCATAATGAAAGCTGACCTGGCAGGTATGGCCTACACTACCCATGTGTGTGCTCTAGATTAACCTGGAGGGGGAGAAACATCTTTCCAGAGGCGGACTGCAGCCTCAGTGTTTAAATGATGGATTAGTGCCTGGCCTTCCACACAGAGTGCCAGCGTACTGCTGGCTCATTGCACGGGTGAAATAGAGGGAAAATATGGGCTGAAAATCAATACATACAAACAGTAGGCCTAAATGGAGTATTATGAACAGGGGGAGGCTGTAATTATCGTTTAATAGGCTGCTGTTTCAAATGGACCTAAAGACAACAATTCCAAATACAGACTGTTATCTCTCAGCACAGGGAGCTTAATTGTTTAATTGTAAAATATTTAGTCCTTTTCAAACACCTCTCAGCTATAAAGTAATGTGATAGCTGAGAGGTGCCCAGCTCTACCGGTCCCCCCTTGATTTCTCTAGTCTTTTAATTTCATGACTTTTCAGAATGTATGCATTAAACATGACCTCACTGATGTTCAGAGGAGATGGAGGTGCTTAGAAATGCAGTGTAAGTGCAATTTCAGTGCCAGACTGGCAGTCCACCTGTGGTCTTGACCTGATCCATCTATCCATCCATCCATCCATTCATCCATTAATCTATCCATCTATTGATTAGCTATCCCGCTTATTCCCGGTTAGGGTTGCAGGATGACTGAATCCTATCCCAGAATGCAGAGGCAGGTATATGTCCTGGACAGATCGCCAATCCATCCAAATCCAGGGCCCACATATCATTCACTCACACGCACACCGATTTAGAGTTTCCAGTTCTCCTACTGCATGTGTTTGGACTGCAGGAACTCAGATTCCACACAGAAAGGCCCTCAGCCAGGATTAAAACTCAGTACTTTCTTGCTGCGTAACACTGTGTATTACATTACATTACATTAAGTGGCATTTAGCAGACGCTCTTATCCAGAGCGACGTACAACAAAGTGCAAATCAAACACAAGGGCAAGTGCAAAAGAGGACCTGAGAGGACAGCACTGTTCCGAGTCCTAGTGTAAACATACAGAAATTCAGAACCCTTGAAGAGTACAATCAACTTTTAAACTAGCATACCACAGTTGGCAGCTAGAAGACAACAATACAACAGCCAATAAAAACAACAATACCTATACAAGTAACGATATCTATACATAAGTGCCATTACGGTCTAAGGCTAATCACGGTGATTGTGAGTTAGGGAGGGAAAGGTGCAGCCTGAAGAGATGCGCTTGAAGGAGGTCAGAGACTCTGCTGTTCTGACATCCACCGGGAGGTCATTCCACCACCGTGGGACCAGGACAGACACCAGTCGTGAGCATGAAGTGCAGGTGTGGCGAGGGGGAGGCGCCAGACGGCACGAAGTGGCAGAACAGAGGGGTCTTGTTGGTGTATAGGTCTTTATAAGGGATTGAATATATACAGGGGCTGATCCTTTAACTGCCTGGTATTCGAGCACCAAAGTTTTAAATTTGATGCGAGCCATAACAGGCAGCCAGTGGAGGTTGCTGAGCAGGGGGTGACATGTGAATGTCTGGGAACATTGAATACCAGACGGGCTGCAGCATTCTGGATCAGTTGTAGGGGTCTGATGGCAGATGCTGGAAGGCCAGCCAGCAGAGAATTGCAATAGTCCAGGCGGGACAGGACCATTGCTTGCACAAGGAGCTGAGTGGAGTAGGTGGTGAGAAAGGGTCGGATTCTCCGGATGTTGTACAGGCAGAACCTGCACGCCCGGGTCACCGTAGCGATGTTCTTGGAGAAGGATAGCCTGTTGTCCATCACCACTCCAAGGTTTCTTGCACTAGGGGATGAGGTCACTGTGGTATCCCCTGGTGAGATGGAGAAATCAGAGAAGGACTCATCACCGTAACCTGACCGAGTTTACAAATTTCAGTGCATGCACAGAAGGGCCTCCTAATGCTGGAGATAAGCAGGCAGTTCTGAATTCCTGCTGATAACACACACATCACTTCAGTTTAGCCAAAACCACTTTAGCAGCCAGGTGTGTACCTCTGCCGAGACTGAATATGCACAGACATACTGTCGAGGACCCGGCCCTAGGCCCCCCTGATGAGAGATTGACGGGGGATGGGTTAGAAAGGAATGCATTGTTAACCCCTCGCACACGCCATCGAGGTGGTAGTAAGAACGCCCGTAAGAAGAAAAATATGTGGTTCAGAGAATGAGCAGCCATACTTGTCAGTAGAGGAGTCTGAAGTCGGGGGACTTAGATTTAGGGTTTTAAGGAGCAAGGTTAAAGTTCTGACTGAGAATACCCCAACCCTACAGGGGAGGGGCACAATGCCTGGCTAAAACAAATAAATAAATAAATAAGGAAAACGGAAGGGATGTCAATACCGAAAGAAGATTAAGAGGCTTTAAGGGCCTTCCTGATTATAGCACAAATAATTTTTCGGATAGGTTCAAAGGACTGACTATAGAAGAGTTGGTGGATGATTTACACTCAGCTATTGGCTGGATGTCCTTTGTAGATCCCTTAAGGCGCCGCGGAGAGGGGCACCTGAAGAGTGTGTTGAGATGGTGGAGGGCACTAACTTCTGGCTGGTATGAAGTCAAAGTTTGGAGAGAGTCCAAGGAGAGATTATGACAGGGAGACAAATACCAGTGATGAATAGGTTCATTAAAAAATTACATAAGTGTTTTTCCACTCATATATTAAGATGGTGGATATTCCCAAACTGGAGGGGCACATGACATAAAATATTGGGGAAATTTCTTTTGAGGTATGAGAAAATGACAATTGGAAAAACAGAAATAATTAATATGATCAATAAAAAACAAGTTACATAAGAGATAAATGTCTTCCCGCTTGAAATATTGGGGACATCTCTTATCAAAAAGGTAAACTTTTGTATGCAAAAAAGATATATAAGGAATAAGCTTTTAGACCTTAGGGTGGGATCTTAGAATTTTGCTTCAGAAGATATCTACGAGCTGTTGAAGAGAGAGCAACGCAAGACAGTCAAGCTGGAGTGGCGCGCTCCCTCTGCGCGCCACTCCAGGATATGGATATGGAGAGAGGAGTGACGTACGCGGTGCGGACTCAGCTGAAGAAAGAGCCACGCAGAACAACTATAACCAAGCTGGAGTGGTAATTATAATCTATATTACTTGTAGAAGTAGGAAAGGTAACACATTATAAGTTTCCTTTTATTTTAATATCTTTTATGTCTCATTAAGGTACTATATAAGGTAGAAAAATGTAGAGAAGTTATCATAGTTAGATAAATATAATATTCTAGGAATAGTTTCTTTTTAAACGTCAAGAAGGGGGAGCTATAGGATAAGGCTAAGGCCAAAGAGGATGGATATTGGAGGGGTGTACCTTGATTTTTAAACATCATGGTGGAAAGGTAAATTAGAAAGAGCTAAAGGGGTATATGTAACTTGCATGTGATTAGCAAACTGCAAAAGATGATATGTACACTGTAATCTGTATAACTCTATTCTTTTGATTGATTATAATAAAGTATATCTTACTATAATTATATGTGATAAAGATTCTTTAGAGGAATACATTGAATACAGGACATCGAATACCAGATTTGCATCACACCCTTCACTTCGAGACTGGGCTGGAAGTTCAGTAGAACTTACCAGGGCTCCAGGACGTTCGGAGTACTTGAGTTCGTCCCCGAGACACCTCCTCGTGGGGTACTGCTCGTGGGAACGTGAGGTCTGAGCTCGGCAAGGGGTCCATGGCTCACGACAATACACACATCCTCAGGATGTATTTTCCAGATGTACTACCTTACTTTGTTTCTGTTACACTCAAACGTAAGACCAGACCTGATATATTTTATTATGCGTCAAGTATTGCTGTACTCTGAAGCAACACTCAGAGTTTGTAGCATTATCCTCTCTGGCCATGTCCCTGCTTATTCAGACTGATTGGCGGGGCAAAGGGCAGTCAGTCGCTGGCTGCTCACTCACCCTCTTTTTACTGCTTATGCTCTCTGGCCAACTTCTGAGTCCTTTTCTGAGGCGCGTGAAATGGGTCTGATTATGTCAGCCTACAGCCAGTAGAGGGCGCCAAATGTCAGAACACAAATTGCTTTTAGACACTGCGTACAGTAAATACTAAATACTTACATTGCTTCAAAGAGAGGGCAGAATCCCCGACTACAGTTTCAGTTGCGGATTATCCTGGACTCAGATGCGTACATGTACGCACGTTTTGGCACCAAGTTTGTTTTTATAAATGCAAAACTCTCCCAGGCCCCAGGTGTTTTGAGCCGTTGTGTTGGATTGAATGTCACAGCAATGAAGAAGCAAAAATCTAATGCTCATTTTGACTTCTGAAAGATTAAGTGTTTTTAGAGTCACAAGGAACTCGTGTGTGTATTACTGGATTATGCTACAAAAATATACCATTTCTCATGGCTAGCACCACCTGTGCAAGAACATGGCTGTACAGTCTGAATTAAACTTGCTATGTAATGCTTTGGACTGTATACAAGTACTGTACCTCAAATAGCTATACCAGCCACTGTAAAGTCAACTGGTCAATAGAAAGTTCTGTAAGCGTGTACCATATTCTTCATTGCATACAAACACAGTCTGGGCCAGTCGAAAACATACACTCAAACTGAAATGCATGAAAAACTTGCAAAGTGAACTAGCAATTAAAACCATGGATTAACATTTGAACTAGCATTCAAAAAACCAAGATAACCAGTCATTCAGTCATTAGCTGGCTAGCCACCGCGAGATACTGTACATGTTTTACTTTTGCGCTACTTATACCACAGTTGAAAAATAATGAAGTTAAATCCGTAGTGAGCAGAAACGGCACTTAAAAACCAACCATTGTTGTTTTGCTTCCATCAACCACAGTGAAGGGGGAAGTGAAACGATTCCTGAGTATAAAATGTAGCATAGCAGGTTTGGCCACCCAGTAGTCTGAATCAAAAGGCTTTTTTAAGATATAATGCCGGTAACATCTCTGTTTACTTCCTGCATACATGTGGAACATTTCAACGGCAAAATATTTATTTCCTTTAACCCAGTTTGGGGTTGGCATTTTGGGCGGTACGACTGCCACATACATTAATTGAGAGGGTGCAGACAAGCATGCGCAGCCCACTGCTCGTCATAAGAAGAGCTGTGCTCACACTCTCATTGTACTGAAGACTCCCGTCTTCCCGCAGCACCTTTCCCCTCCTCTCCCTGTAACTCCTAATTCGCCGTGTATGCTGTCCATTGTAATTTTCATGCTTGAGTATACTTGTTTTAATATTTCTCACGTTTTATTTGCCAAAACAGTTTTACTGCTGCTTTGTGGTTGTTTTGTTCTCTTTAGACGAAGTACAGGGTTCAGATTTTTTTTCAATGTGGTCATTTCAAGCAATTGGAACTGTACTTCCCTCTAGGGATTTCAGTGCCCTTATCTGGTTATGGTTATGAACTTTGTTGCACATTGAGTGTTTTGCCAAAAGCCTGTAATGTAATGTAAAGTACCAGAGGAAGCAATGGGCACTGGCAGCCAGCAGCACAGAGCAGACATGGGAAAACAGTGCCCAATACTGCCACACTGTGCTACAGAGACTATGGTGCCCACTAAAACTACCACACTGTGTTATAGAGAATACTAATGTGCCCACAAAACTACCACACTGTGCTAAAGAGGATATGGTGCCTGCTAAAACTACTATACTGTATTATAGAGAATACAGTGCCCACTAAAACTACCACAATGTGCTAAAGAGGATATGGTGCCTGCTAAAACTACTATACTGTATTATAGAGAATACAGTGCCCACTAAAACTACCACAATGTGCTAAAGAGGATATGGTGCCTGCTAAAACTACTATACTGTATTATAGAGAATACAATGCCCACTAAAACTACCACAATGTGCTATAGAGAATATGGTGCCCACTAAAACTACCAAACCATGTTATAGAGAATACATTTCCTACTAAAACTACCACAGTGTGTTATAGAGAATATGGTGCGCACTACAACTGCCATACTGTGCAATGTACAGCACAACCCGACCAGTCACATTCCAGTAGTTGTTTCATGAACCAAGAGGATGAGCATGCCAGAAATGAGAGGAATGTGGGTTTCAAACCTCAAACACTGTCTGGAACATTCTGCTCTGTGACTTTTAGATATGGAACAAAGGAAGCCAGGTTCATATAGCAATCACTTTTATTAATGCATATACCTTTGTAATATATTTGAATGCAATGTACTCATTTTGTTAGGTTGGCCTACGCAATAGTGAACATGTCTTGGCCAAATAAAAAAGCCTTTAATGTCATCGTATAGAGTGAAATATTCAGACGGAATATACGGTGCATTTAAACATATGTAGATGTAAGGGATGCACATGAAAAGATAATTGACCACTCAATTTAGGAGCATAACATTTCGTTTGAGAAATATTGTCAAGCAAACAGCCTACATATTTAGATACTTCGCCGGTCAAACAGGTATGGGCGTGAATTGTCCCAGTGTAAACCGATACCTGTTGAATAGTTTTCGACGACGATTGTGCCCGCACTACAAAGTTGCCACCCCTTAAGTTTTAGCAGGATGGTTTTAAGCTTTAGCAGAGAGACGCTTACAGCAGTTACAAGCAGTACAACACTTCAACGAATACATCGAATAGTGTGGGTGTGTGATCAATATGCGCACTCCGGGTATGTTGATATTTGGACTCGTTCTGTCGCCTTGCGGTTGGATCTTGGACCTAACCAGCACGGTGGCCCCGAACTGGAGAGAAATCCGGGCCGTCCCTGGTGAGAGTCAGGATCTCATCTTGCAACAGGGGATCTGGGATATATGCAGAGCTTTTGAGACCAATCGGGATATCGAATGTAATCAGCCAGACGCAACCTACTTCGAAAACGAGATCATCCGTGTAGCGCAGGGGTTGATGATTGCATCTTTGTTGGTCACCTTACTTGGGCTGGCTGTCGCCACCCCTGGGGTCAGATGCTGGACCGACCGACCGAACTACTGCGTCGCCGGGTTGGGTGGAATTTTGATCTTTCTTTCGGGCGTCATGACCCTAATTCCGATATCCTGGTACACTCACATTTTGGACGACATCCCACGGACCGGCGGCACCATTACGGTGGGCTTTTCCATCGTGCTTGGCTACATCGGGGGCATCATGGAAGTGCTTGCAGGAGCAGCGCTGATCATTGTGATGTGTTCGTGCTGTGGTGGAAAGAACCGGGGCGAGAAACCATCGAAACCCACCGAAAAGCCCAGTCACACAAAATATCCGATGTCCAGAAGAATCGAAGTGCCCAGTATCAGCCGGAGCAAAAGTACGGGCAGCAGCGTCCCTTATTCCAAAGACTCGTTGGAAGACGACGACTTCCCCCGGTCCAAGTCCAGCTCGTCTTACGGCGGCAAGCCTTACGACGCCGATTTGTGAAATTAAACCTGAACCAAGTTATTTGCTTTAAAAGACTATGTTTCAGTTGATGAGTATTTTGGCACTATTTCTCCTTTTTCTATTACCTATTTCTATTTGATTTATAAATCGCGGGAATAAACGGGCTTGCAGGCAAATTGAACTTTTAATGGTGTAGGTCTATTTGTAAAGTTGACCCAGAAGTCTACATGCTATAACAGGTCGCTTCCCTCACCTTGCTGCAACTTAAAAGTGTTTGTATCTTTGTAATGTTTATGTAAATTATCAAGACAAACAAACAAGACTTACAAAGTCCGATGTGGACTACTTTTATGCAGAACGGCCAGTGCAATCATATAGCCTAGTAAGAGTGAGAAAATTGATATGAATTGATCATATTCATGCGAAGTTCTATGTTCTGTATATATTTTATGGAACTGCAAATGTGTTACTGGTAAAATAACGTATAATTGTGTGGATAAGGCAAAGTAAGCCATTCAGTCAAAAGTTAATTTGTTTTTTCTTTAAGTTTGACAACAAAAACACAGGAGTAACCTCACAAAAAAGCAAACACAATTTTTGGAAAGTACCACAAAAAAACCTACATGTATCCTAACTGTGAATAGAAGCTTAGGACAACTAATACATGTGTATTAGATTTGTACTGAATTAAAATATAACTCTCTTGTATATTCTCACATAATTTTGTTTTAATTCTGTATTTTGTGTTATTCTTCAAACAATAAAACAAGATTACTGTACTAAATGGCCTACAGTGTTTCTCACGTGCATTTAACATATGAGCTATGTTCTTAAAACTACAGTGAGGGAAGCAGGACACGAAGCCAGCATCTGGTCTTTGATATAATCTTGTCTAGTTTAATCCTAATCTATCTTGCTGTAGTTCAAATAGTGAACACACTTTACTGATGGGACATTTTAAAATTATGAGTCCAATATGAATCCCCTGAAGATATTTCTCGTAGGAAGACAGGTTCAGCTTAAAGTAGGTGATAAAAGGTTAAATAGATAAACTTGAATGATCCTTCTCAGAAAAGGCTGGACGGATTTAAAAGCAGAACCTTTGCATGCACGGTTACTTGATTTCTCACTCTATGCATCAAAATCTGGAAGATCTCAGTCAGTAATCACAGAACAGTGTGCACAATAACCAAGTCAGTTAAACCCAAATTTGCACACCTTCATGGAGAAGTGAAGAGTTGGGTGGTTAATCGGTATGTAAGTGAAGGGATGCTAACTACACGTGTGGATCTGTGTGTAGATTCACAGTGCATTCCATAAGTATTTGGACAGTGGTAGAATTTATTTTCTTTTTGCTCTGCACTGCAGCACATTAAATGAAATAATAATAATAATAATAATAATAATAATAATAATAATGAAATAATGAATGCAGACAGTCACCCTTAATTTGAGATTGTGTATGCCCATATCAGGTGATCTGTGTAGGAATTACATCCCTTCCTATACAGTGCAGTTAAGTAAGTATTCAGTCTGTGGTACAATTTATTTTCTTTTGACTCTCTACTTCAGCACATTGGATTTGAAATGAAACAATTAATAATTAAAGTGCCGTTGATCACCTTTAATTTCACCATTCATTTACATCCACATTGGGGGATCCATGTAGGAATCACATCCCTTTTTATGCAAAAAGTTGACTAAACATAATTGGACAGTCAAGGATGCCATTAAGAGGCTGAGAAATAATAAGACAAAAGACAGGGCGCCTAAGACTTCTGCACAGTACTGTAGGTAAAATTTTGGACAATATTTGGAGCATCATTAAGAAGAAAGAGCATTGGTATATGTTTGGGATCATTGCCTTGCTGTGGGATGAAGCAATATCCAATGGATTTGGAGGCATTAAGCAGATAAGATGTTTCTGTACCCTTCAAAATTCATTCTGCTTCTGCTATCAGCAGTTATATTATTAATGAATGCATATGAGCCAGCACCTGTGGCAGCCATACTATAACACCCCCACCATCATGTTTCACAGATTCGTTCTTGGGCAATTCCTTTTAGCCTCTACACTTTGCTCTTGCCATCACTCTGAGTCAATCTTGGTCTCTTCTGTCCATAAGACCTTTTTCCAGAACACTGCAGGCACTTTTAGGTACAGTACTTTTTAGCAAACTGTGACCTGCTCATCCTGTTTTGTAGCTAGCTAGTGATTTGCATCTTTCAGTGTAGCCTCTGTTGGTCTGTATGTGAAGTTGTCTGCGGACAGTAGCCAATGACGCATACACGCCTGCCTACTGAAGAGTGTTTCTGATCTGTCAGATAGGTGTTTTGGGAGTTTTCTTCATTATAGTCATTGGTGAGAATTCTTCGGTCATCAACCGCAAAGGTCTCCCTTGGTCTACCAGCCCCTTTGCAATGAGTTAGCTCACCAGAGCTATCTTTCTTCTTAATGATCTTTCAAACTGTTATTTTGGTATTACTGCCTATTGTTTGGCCCATGTTTTTTTTTCTTTCTCTTGTTTCTCAGCCTCTTAATGGCTGCTTTGACTTTCATTTGGCACAACTCTGGTCCTCATGTTGACAAACACCAATAACAGGCTCTAGGCCAGTGCTCGTCGACTCCTCGCCCTGAGGGCTGCAGTGTCAGCAGGTATTCGATCCTATCATGCGCTACACCACCTGATTTCACTCATCACCTGCTTGGTTCAGATAAGCTAATTAGTGAAATCAGGTGGTGTAGCGCACGATTGAAGCAAACGCTTATAGACACTGTGCTGCTCTAGGCAATCAAAAGCTTAGAATCAAGACTTGATACTGAAAGCTTTCTTATACCTGCATGAAGGAAGTGATTGAGTACACTTGATTAATCACAAACTTGACATTGTTTGATTTTATTCACAATAAGGGGCGGCACGGATGGTGCAGTGGGTAGCACTGCCGCCTCACAGCAAGGAGGTCCTGGGTTCGAATCCCCGTCGGCCGGGGCCTCTCTGTGCGGAGTTTGCATGTTCTCCCCGTGTCTGCGTGGGTTTCCTCCGGGTACTCCGGTTTCCTCCCACAGTCCAAAGACATGCAGGTTAGGCCGATTGGAGAGTCTAAATTGCCCGTAGGCATGAGTGTGTGAGTGAATGGTGCGTGTGCCCTGCGATGGACTGGCGACCTGTCCAGGGTGTATTCCTGCCTTTCGCCCAATGTATGCTGGGATAGGCTCCAGCCCCCCTGCGACCCTGATCGGGATAAGCGGGTTCAGATAATGGATGGATGGATAAGTGTTAGGGTTGTCAATAATTTTGACACCAATGTTTTCAGAAAAAAATAGATTACTCTCATGTTTCAATGTTTTTTTATGAAGTAAATGTATTGAAATAAAAGTATGTTGTTTTCTCATATGTTTTAAAATAACATAATAGATTATTATGTAGGATTATTAGTAGGATGCCTATATTTCGGGTTTTGACTGTATACTGTACGTGTGAACTGTGTGTGTGCAACTATGTGTGTGGAGTACAGTAGTGTTTATACACCACCACGTTTGGCTAAAAAGGGTCCTAATATATTACTTCTTTAAAAAATGTTGGTGAAAATGTATTGAACAATACTATTGTAGGCAATGAGAACAAAAAAATCGCAGAAGTATGGCTAATAAACAGAAACACTGAAAACATCTTCTTTTTTTGAAAAATTGAAAACAATTTTTTTAAACTTTTGCATAGCATGAATGCATGTTTGAAGGTTCATCCCATGATTGTTAATGCTAAACAATATGTTGTAAACTGGTTTGAATTATTCTGCAAAATTATTTCTGATGGTCAGTTGTTCCAGTATTTAAGGTAACACGAACTTTGTGTCACAGTGTTAAACACGATGGCACTATGGAAGGAGCGCTCTGAAATTTTTCGTAGCCGCATTGTATGCGTGGAGTGTGTGTGGATTGTGTGTGGAGTGTGTGTGTGGAGTGTGTGTAGAGTGTGTGTGGATTGTGTGTGGATTGTGTGTGGAGTGTGTGTAGAGTGTGTGTGGATTGTGTGTGGTGTGTGTGTGTGGAGTGTGTGTAGAGTGTGTGTGGATTGTGTGTGGAGTGTGTGTGGATTGTGTGTGGTGTGTGTGTGTGGAGTGTGTGTAGAGTGTGTGTAGAGTGTGTGTGGAGTGTGTGTAGAGTGTGTGTGGAGTGTGTGTGGATTGTGTGTGGAGTGTGTGTGTGGAGTGTGTGTGGATTGTGTGTGGAGTGTGTGTAGAGTGTGTGGATTGTGTGTGGAGTGTGTGTGGATTGTGTGTAGAGTGTGTGTGTGGAGTGTGTGGAGTGTGCGTGTGGAGTGCGTGTGGAGAGTGTGTGGAGTGTGTGTATGGAGTGTGTGGAGTGTGTGTGTGGAGTGTGTGTGTGGATTGTGTGTGGAGTGTGTGGAGTGTGTGTGTGGAGTGTGTGTGGAGAGTGTGTGGAGTGTGTGTGTGGAGTGTGTGTGGAGTGTGTGGAGTGTGTGTGTGGAGTGTGTGTGGAGTGTGTGTGTGGAGAGTGTGTGGAGTGTGTGTGTGGAGTGTGTGTGGAGTGTGTGTGTGGAGAGTGTGTGGAGTGTGTGTGTGGAGAGTGTGTGGAGAGTGTGTGGAGTGTGTGTGTGGAGTGTGTGTAGATACCTATACTTAATGTCCTGCTCGCATGGCTCTACCGATTCCCACCTCCTCTGCTCTAGTTTGCTGAGTCATGTTGCATGTTTGTGGACACGGTCCAGGTGAAGGGTGTGCAGTCATTCTGTCATACAGAGCATACTGCTGTCAGTCTGCACAAACACCTCCAGGTCAAATTGTTCAGTAAAATTTGACTGCCAGAAAGCTTGGTCAAAAATGGCATGTGGGAGAAAACGTGTTCTGCAAATCAACGTGTTTAAAAGCAAATGTTTCATAGTCATTTCAAATGGGCCTATAGAAAACAGGGCCAAACAAAGGGCCAGACACTGGAATGTCTTATGTCCAGTTAGTTTGTACCATTGTTTTACTATATACACTCTTTTCTGTTCTTCTCTCTATCTCTCTTGCTTTAATAATTAGTTCTAATTGAGGTGTCATCTGTGTTGAGGCATTCAGAGATATCATTTGGTCTGGAATTATTGGCAGGATTAAGGAATTAAGAATTGTCTTTAAAATATATATTTTTTTAAACGTTCAAATAAAATTATCCTTCAAAGGACAACTGTCCGTTCAAAGGACAACTGTAACTTAGGGGCAGCCTATAGCCTAATGTCTCAGGTGCTTGACTGGGACCTGGAAGGTTGGCGGTTCAACCCCAGTGTAGACACAATAAAATCAGCGCAGTTGTTGGGCCCTTGTGCAAGGCCCTTAACCGCCCATTGCGTCAGGGGGGATTGCCCCATACTCAGTCTAACCTTAAATCGCTTGGGATAAAAGCATCAGCTACACGTAATGTAACGTAACTTTTTTCAACTTGGATCCATTTTTCTTAACTAATTCCACCATGTTGATCAGTAATGACCTTTGGTCACCCTGAGAACACCAACACTTGGTTCAATGTGTGCTTCCATTAAAAATGTAATCTGTTAACTGCAACATCAAATGCCTGATCATGAGCTGGTGGAAAATTATATGAATGAATCGCTCCTTCGGGCTATGCAGTTATCATAAGCTTAGTTTATAAGCATTTAAAGTCTGGTTACATTACATTACATTATTGGCATTTGGCAGACACTCTTATCCAGAGCGACATACGTTCCCATGGCCCCATTAGACTGCATTACAAAGCTACTCTTAGTGTGACCAAAGCTCCACAAAGAAAGACATGACACAAATATGATTACTGATCAGCATGGTGGAAATAGTTTTAGTTAAAATAATTATTTAGTATAATAAAAAAATAACAATTTTCTTTTAAGAAACCCTGTTGTATTCAGTGATAATTTTTTT
Organism: Conger conger; assembly: GCF_963514075.1. Classification (NCBI taxonomy): domain Eukaryota; kingdom Metazoa; phylum Chordata; class Actinopteri; order Anguilliformes; family Congridae; genus Conger; species Conger conger. Next base: position 9,471,443 of record NC_083771.1, read on the forward strand.
AAAATAAAAAATATATACAGTAGTGTCAAAATGAATGGCACCATTGAATATCAAATAAAAGTTAAGCTTGAATTAAAGTGCGTCACTTTATCTAATCTGTTGTATGACGTATATTTCCTTTAAAAACAATGAATAAACCCCTCCTATGCTTTCTTGTTTGGTGAGGGCACAGTGATTTACATGACCTAAATGTCATTCTAAAATATTCAAGCAATTTACGCACATCAGTTTCACTTGGCCAGAAGCTGCCCTACCAGCCTCACAACATTGCTGTCATGGTTCATGCATGTGTTGGGATGGCATGACTTGCAATTTGTAGATACGAAAGGTTACTTTCTCAGGATTATATTACAGGATTACATTACATTTATTAAGATAATGCTTTTATCCAAAGCAATTTACAGTTGATTAGACTAAGCAGGAGACAATCCTCCCCTGGTGCAATGCAGGGTTAAGGGCCTTGCTCAAGGGCCTAACGGCTGTGCGGATCTGATTGTGGCTACACCGGGATTAGAGCCACCAACCTTCCAGGTCCCACCTTTTTCTCCATGTGAACACAAGAGATTTACCTTTTCGAAAAAACGGGAAAAAGCCCCTAAAAAACAGGGCAGTTAATTTGGTTTAGACTAGCACCCAGAGTCTGGAAATTGTCGCCCAGGACTGGGTGGGGTTTCCTTGGACTGTTTAAAACCGCATATGAAAGGTCTTAGAGCACATAATATATGGATCGTTCTAAATACACATCACAAACCATGTGACCTCGACTCATCTGCTATGCTGGAGGACAGCCTGCCCATACAATGAATGTATTTTTCCACCAAAAATATTGTTTTTTTTTAATGTTTTGATAACACCTGCCCAGTGTAGATGTGGACTATAAGACTGTTAGCAAGTTACACTGTTAGCTTATTTCCATGGTGTCAACGCTTTTATGTTAGTAATTCTTAAATCAATAGCATTAGTCGGATTGAAAGTTATAGCTAACTAGGCTAGTTTGAAGCTGCCCTACCAGCCTCACAACATTGCTATCATGGTTCATGCATGTGTTGGGATGGCATGACTTGCAATTTGTAGATACGAAAGGTTACTTTTTCAGGATTATATTACAGGATTACATTACATTTATTAAGATAATGCTTTTATCCAAAGCAATTTACAGTTGATTAGACTAAGCAGGAGACAATCCTCCCCTGGAGCAATGCAGGGTTAAGGGCCTTGCTCAAGGGCCTAACGGCTGTGCGGATCTGATTGTGGCTACACCGGGATTAGAACCACCAACCTTCCAGGTCCCACCTTTTTCTCCATGTGAACACAAGAGATTTACCTTTTCGAAAATTGTGTCTAAAGAAAATGATTGTGGGATTTTTTTTGGCGAACTGTTAAATGAGATTGAAATCTGTGTCAAAACAAGTGAAATGTGCTTATATTGGTTTAATTGTCTTTCTTTTTACACGTCAGTTTAAAGTTTTTTAACTTGGATTCATAATACCAGTTTTAGTGTGTAAAAACGGGAAAAAGCCCCTAAAAAACAGGGCAGTTCATTTGGTTTAGACTAGCACCCAGAGTCTGGAAATTGTCGCCCAGGACTGGGTGGGGTTTCCTTGGACTGTTTAAAACCGCATATGAAAGGTCTTAGAGTACATAATATATGGATCGTTCTAAATACACATCACAAACCATGTGACCTCGACTCATCTGCTATGCTGGAGGACAACCTGCCCATACAATGAATGTATTTTTCCACCAAAAATATTGTTTTTTTTAAATGTTTTGATAACACCTGCCCAGTGTAGATGTGGACTATAAGACTGTTAGCAAGTTACACTGTTAGCTTATTTCCATGGTGTCACCGCTTTTATGTTAGTAATTCTTAAATCAATAGCATTAGTCGGATTGAAAGTTATAGCTAACTAGGCTAGTTTGAACTGAAGTACAACTGGTGCAGCCGAGCCCTTCAGTGGGCAGAGGGCTGCTGCAGGAGTGAAGTTAGATATTTGTTTTCTTCTGTTACAGTCATCCATACTTTATGTGAAAACTGATATTGACTGGGCACAATCATAATACTTTTTAATGGATGCCACCTCATCGAGGCCAACTGTGACCCCTGTGTTTGACCACAAAAATGTTTGGGTTGCTATGGGCTGCTATAGCCACTTGTCCACCTACAAGTTGTCGTCAAGTAAATTGTTATGTGATTAAGAATCAACCATAGAGACAGTGATGACCATTAGCAAACTATGAGGGTTAATTGCACTACACAGGGAACCAGGAAGTGTAATAGTTTCGCTCACTGCACGTGCTCAGTTGTATCCTTGGCAGGGTAATTACATGCCTCAGTGGATGAACCAATGGAAAAAGCTTTTGCAGTTGCCATTTGTTTGGTAAATAAAAACTATATAAGGATATCTTCGTCAATGTGCTAGGATGAAAAATAATTAAATAAATAATATTAAAAATGTATACCAGAGATAGAACATCAATATATGAGAAGAAATATTTTTTATTTGCAGTCAAACATGAATGGATTCCAAAGGGAAAACAGGCTTTTTGAGTGAAAGTATTGTTATCACTAGGGCGGCGACTTCATAACAATTGGCGAAACTGATATCTGAAAAGATGGCCCCTTGGACTCCATCCAAGCCTAGCTGTAATCTACAACATGAAAGAAAGTGCTAGTGGCACCTTGTGTTTTGACGAGAACTGCAGCTACCTGCACTGTCCTGAATTAGCAGTGGGGTTGGCACATGAATGCAGTTGATTAATTGATTGATTGATTGATTGATTGATTGATAATACTTTATTGTCAAATTGCTCTGAAATTTGTTTTGGATCATCATTAGCACCATTTGCAACACCAAAGACAAGAAAACAAACAAAATACATACATTTAACATAACATCACAATCACATAATACAATTTGGTCTGGGATTACGCTCCATATTTCATTTTAGGTTCAAAAGTCTAACCCTATTAAATCGTGGAACCCTGTATCTTCTGTTTAATGGTAGCAATTAATATTCACTGTTCAGAACATGATTGGGGTCAGAAACAATGTTGTTAACAAGCCTCAATATGTTGTTATGGTAGGCTGATTCATAAAGTTTCTCAAGTGGTTGGCCAACAGTCTTTGAGCAGAGTAGCAGCTGCAGACGAGAATTGACCATTCCAAGTTAGGTTGGGAGTTGAATATATGCAGCCCCATGTTGGGAGACAAAGAGAAAACAAGTGGAAAAATAAGGTGAAAAAAATCAAAACAGTTCAATTAGAGTTTAAATCATTCTTTATTGCAGTCTCCAAGCAAGAAAAACTGAAACTCTTCTCAGAAGCGGGTTTAAAACGAAATCAGTGACAACGAAAGTTCTATTTATGAACTTTGAACTTTGTACTTGAAGTTTAGACATGCGCCTCAGATTTATGGAGTGGGTGATGACCAGGTATAAAAACAGAAGTAGCATATACAATTTTGCGATATCAATATTAAGCTCTTCTTATTACGTAATGTAAGTTTGTAAACAGTAAACAGAAACATGTCCTAGCATAGTTGTTAAATACGGAAGCTATTCCGGGCCTCGACTAATAATGAAAACTCAAAACACGATTGAACAAAAGGCCACACATTGTATATTATTAAAACTCAGCGCGTGAATTAACAAACCACCGCATGCAAACTCAGCACATGAATTAACAAAAGACCGCGTGCGATTTCATTAAAGCGATGTTTATTTGATGTAAAAAATAATCAAAATAAAATAAAAACAGCCACCTTTTATCATTAATCATCACCAAGTTTGTAATTTCCATTTATCATTGTTATTTCCAAGCTTGCATTTATAATTCAGAACGACGGCCTACAAATGTCAATCAAAAGCCACGCCCATGGATACAGATCCATGTTTTGGCTCTTGATGTTTTGTTTGTAGCCGGAAGGCGCACATGGACTACATTCAGAGGTCGATTTTATCTATATATAGGCCTATATATAGGTGCTTTCTTAATGCTATTAAGAAAGCACCTAGGCAACTAAATGAGGTGGGTTAGTCTAGCTCTGCAGTTTGCTCAAGCGCAGCGATACTGAGACTGCGATATACCTAGCTATTGGCTCAAGTCAGAGGTTCAGCCACTCTGGTTTTACATTGTCTTTCACAAAAATATTTTCTTAACCCAGCAGCTAACACTAATAGTATTTTTCATTTATTGTGACAATCAATATTATTTCCACGTGTGGTTATGCGTCATCATGTCACTACCCTTCTGAAAAAAAACTGTTTAACCTAGGATAGTTTTGAAACAACTAGTTTCAAATATGCAGTTGCCAAACGAGGTCATGATGAATGTTAAAAGCCGGCTCTGTTTAAACAAATAAACACCAATGTAATAAAACCGTATACGTCATTTGATAATTAGTGTGTTGAGTTTGTATGCGATGTAGGTGTTTGTTAATTCACCTGTTGAGTTTTCATTATTAGACATGGTCGTTTGATAATTGTAAATGTGACACGGAATAGCTTCCATAGCTAAAGCATGCAATGTGAGAAATGGAATATCCATACTGTTTGATTTAAAGTGACAGAAGTTTGTTAGAGGTTAGAGAGCAGCACCGAAACTGGTCTGTATCAGAAACGTGACAGAAAAAAAAAATGTTTTTGTTATTGCTAATGAGGTGCTAAATACTGACGATTTTGATCATTGGTTCATTTAAGATAATGTTTAGACATACCAAATCAGGTTAAGCTTTTAGCTTTTCAGTACTGTAAACTTTAATGTAAGGTGCTTTATATCGCTCTTACTGCAATTAAATAAGTGTAATGCTACAATAAAAAAAAACATGTTTCCCTTAATAACCTCACGTACAATACGATAATGCTTTTAGGAGTAAAATTATTTGAAATGAAAACTTATCCATCTCTATCTTTAATTTAAATGTTCATCAGATAAAACACAGGATGAGGTCACCTCACCAAGGCGAATAAAACATATGATATTGTTTTCCAGTTATGAAATTGGATCAACAAGTTTTTGAAAAACCAGGACCTGAGGCAGCTTTGATTTCCCAATATTTCACCACAGAAATAGTTTCACACTGTTTTCCAAAATCCTCAGTAAGAAGACCTAATTATGGGCTCCTGCAGTTATCTCTGAGCCAGATATAATAAAGGTTATAGTCTGTCACTCTAGAGAAGCTCCCTTGGAGCAGAGCAGCAGTGGTCTCATTGCCACGGAGTGCTGTGTGGATGGAGGCTTTCATTCCAAACAATACTGCCTGCATTGATTCCAAGTGCTCATTCAGCCATATTAATTTAACTGCATTAAAGCACAGAATATAACATTACATGCAAGCCTACAGCACTGATTCAGCAAATCATTGAACTAATTATATAATAAAGATCTGGGGCTGGAATAAAAACCGGCATACACACGGCCCACCAAGGCACTGAGTTTGAGGCCACTGTGAATAGCTTATATGGGAGGCATTAACCCAGCACAGCAGAAGTGGAGGATTCACGGGTCAGAAAATATGAGTCCCACACCTTGTGTTTCTACCATCCATGGACTCAGCCACTATTTAGTTCTACCGCCAAATAGGAGATCGGAACAGTTTGGGGAAGACTTTAACTCTCTATAACTTCAAAAACCTCTGCAGCTCACCCAGTTAGGGTTAGGATAAGTCAATTATCCACCCCATTATACTAAAACATTAAATACGTCTTTCCGCTGAAATATGGGACTCAGTCAGACTTGCATGAGCATTAAAGCTGAAATTAGTGTATATGGTGAGATCATCACTGCTTGTTCTTGACCTATGTGCAAATGTGAGTGGGCCCAGTGCATTCTGGGTATCAGGCAGTGGTTCCGCAGCTTTCCAGAGGATTTGAAAGGGATGCGAAGTAACTGTGACTGGAGGAGCCTTGGTCTGCTGTCATTTGTCAATGTCCACCATGGGAATCAGCTTCGGAGTAGCCGCCACTTTCCTGAGGACACAAAGACGGGAGGATTGCCTTTGACTTGGTGAATCAGAATCACAGGAATGTGAATTTGCAAGAAATAAAAAATGCTACAACAAAGAAGTGTTTTAAGTCTGAACAATCTACCACTATAAAGATTATAATAGCACAATACTTAATTTTTTTAAAACAATATATATTTTTTAAAGATTCATTGAATATGTTAGAGAGGCTTCCACACACAGGCAGTCATTTAGAAACAACATTTTGTACAAATCCATTACAGCTGAATAAATATTACACTATAATTATTCATAGCATAATGTTTTGATGAGGATGTTCTTGAAGGCAGAAATTAGTCAAGATATTTTGATGAGGAGGACTGTGGTAATTGGGCTCGGTGCACATATTCACTGTCAGGACAGCAGAATCCCTCCCCCTATTTCGACGCAGACTAAAAACATACCTTTTCAAACTATACCTTAGTCCTCCCTCCTGATTTCCCCCACTCCCCTTTCTGATCCCTGTTGTCTAACCCCCCCCCAAAAAAAAATTGCACTTATGATGACTATATGTTTAGAACAACACTTCATGTGTATTTTACTAGCTATGGATGTGATGCTTTAACTTGTGGAAGAACCTATGCACTTATAACTCGCTTTGGATTAAAAGCGTCTACTAAATGACTAAATGACAAAAAATGTAGATGTAAATGCACAGGAAGGAGGTAGGGAATTTGAGGACAAATCACTCTGGGATTTTAAAAGTGTGCTTCTTTTCAGGCATTCCAGGAAATGGAATGGAATGGCACACAGGAGAAAGCAGAAGCACGTGACTATTATATTTCCTTCACATTTATTATTTAAATGTATTATTTCAGCCTGATTACTTTTTATTTTGCTGATTCCTTTTCCTTTTTATTCAGCCCCCCCCCCCCCCCCGCGTGTATAAGAGCCTTACTATGTCTCATTCAAATCAGACAGCCAGTAAGCTTTCTCACTTCCTGTCATTTCAAAAGTTTAAAATAGGGTGAAAATCTAAACAAGGATGAAAATAAATAAATCATAACAAAGACTCAATGCTCCCTGACAATGCTCCATGATGACATAATGCTCAAATTTAACAGAAGGTCGTTGCCCTTGACTAGGGGTGATTTCGGCATTAGCTGACTGGTAACACATTTGTCGTATAAATATTTGGACGGGGTACGAATCTTACCTTGTTACACTGAGAGACAGGGAGGAGTGAAAGAGAAAGGGAGGAGTGAAAGAGACAGGGAGGAGTGAGAGGAGAGGAGTGAGAGAGAGGGATGAGAGAGACAGGGATGAGTGAGAAAGAGACAGGGAGGAGTGAAAGAGAGGGAGGAGTGAGAAAGAGAGGGAGGAATGAAAGAGAGAGAAGGAGGAGTGAGAGGGAGGAGAGAGATAGAGAGAGGAGAGAGAGAGAGGGAGGAGTGAGATAGAGAGATGAGAGAGAGAGGGAGGAGTGAGATAGAGAGAGGAGAGAGTGGAGGAGTGAGAGAGGGAGGAGTGAGATAGAGAGAGGAGAGAGACAGGGAGGAGTGAGATAGAGAGAGGAGAGAGAGGGAGGAGTGAGATAGAGAGAGGAGAGAGAGAGGGAGGAGTGAGATAGAGGGAGGAGAGAGAGAGGGAGGAGTGAGATAGAGAGAGGAGAGAGAGGGAGGACTGAGATAGAGAGAGGAGAGAGAGAGGGAGGAGAGAGAGAGGGAGGAGTGAGATAGAGGGAGGAGAGAGAGAGGGAGGAGTGAGAGACAATCGCAGGTAAACAGCCCGCGTACCTCTGATGGATCTTCACGCGTTTCCATAGGAACCTGCAGGTGAAGGCCAGCAGGATGAGCCCAGCCACGACTCCCAGGAAGCCCAGCGTCAGCGGCACGCCGATGGACTGGCTGACCCGGGTCCTGGCAGAACGAGCCTCTGTACCCCAGCAGACACTCACAGGAGGGCTCCCTGTCCACCATCACACACCTGCCGTGGGACTGACACAGCTGCTGGTCACAGGCCGGGGGCGGCAAGCTGGAGCTCTCCATTCTGCTGTCCTGGGGGGGGGGGGGGGGGGGGGACTTTATGATTAGTCTCATGAGCTTAAGGTATTGTTATTCTTATCTTTTCTCTTATGTTTTTGACATACAATATTTTCATAACACAAAACATCTACAAACTCCAGTGCCTGCAGTACAGTACATTCAGGACAGAACAGCTAACCCACGCAACATAACGGCAAGTGGGTCAGAAGAGATAACTGGCTCTTCCCACAAGGAATACCACATATTGATATAGTATACTGATACATACTATATCATTATATATATTAAGTGTCATACTGTCGCGTCTTTACGCTTTGCTTGTAGTTAGCTGTAGTTGCTACTGTAGATAGCTTTCTTGCTAGCTGAATGCTAGGTCCTGTGTGCTAATGAGGAATAAAACTACTCACAGTCTCCGGAAGCGCTCGCAACGACACGACAAGTCTAGTGATGTAGTTCAGTTGTTTACTGGTCAGACTTGGAATACAATGCTGCTCCCACCAGCTCCAGCGAGGATAAGTAATTATCTCATCAGGGGCCATACAGCGGGTACATAAACAGCAATCAATCTCACCATCACTTCCATGTACATACACTACACGCTGCATGACGGTCGAATCCTATTGGTCAGACATCAGACCATTTCACAATAATGGCAATGAAACAAACCAAATTCATAGAAGTCACATTGAATAAAAACTTACGTTACAATATATACTGATATATACTGATAGATTGTATCCCATATACTGATATACACCGATCACCTACAGCCATTCTAAAACCTTTGTCTCCCTGATGAAGTCTTGTTTTTGCAGTGTGTTTTGGGTCATTGTCTTGCCACATGATGAAGTTCCTCCCAATTAGTTTGGATGCATTTCTAAGCTTCAAAATGGCTTACTTTTCTCCCAAAGACAGCTCTCTTGTCTTTATGCTGGTTTATCTTTTCTTACACAAATGCAGTATTCACAGGGCAAAACCCAAGGCTAAACCAAGAGTAGACATTTAGAACTCTTTATTGTTTAACCAATCAATCTAACAGGACACATCTGGGTAACAAGAAACACCTGTCAGTCACATGTTCCAATACCTTTGCTCACATAAAAAGTGGGTGGTCTGATACAAAAGGTGATATGTTCCAGTTGTTTTCCAAATCCAGAATACCAGGAAATAAAAGCTGAAAAGCTTGCCGTATTTAAAAAGCATGTGTCATCATTTAAAATGAAACTTTTGAATGCAATTCACTCATGATTATCTGCTTATATAAGTACACATATTACATAATGAAAGGAAGTGTTTATAGATGAGTTAATACAGTTTCAGGGATTTTTAATCAAAACTGGTTGAAGCAGGTGGTTTTAATGTTGTGCCTGATCAGTGTATATTGATATATTGTGTCCTATATACTGATATAGATGGCTCTGATATACAGTTGATAGGAATGTAAGGGCAGACTCTCCACTCAGTTTTTTTATTTATTTTTTTTAGTTTATTTTATAGGAGCAATGCAAAGATTTTGGTAGTTGCACATAAAGCATACTCCATTTTGTAAATGCCTTTCCTGATAACTCATGTTTAAGAACCACCAGTGTTTGATATGCATAGCTTCAAAAAGACCATTTTGAAAGACCGTTTTAATCTCTTCTGTGCAGCAGGAACCTCCCTTGCAGCTGACCCAAATGTAACCAGAGGAGAGGAGGAAATATGAAAAGAAACCAGTAAAAATGTAAATAACCAGTCAGCTGACACAATTTCAAAATGTGATTGCCTCAGTACACTGAGCTGTGAAAAGAAGAGAACATTCAGGAAGTTCATTGTTGCATAAGCACAGGTTACACAGCTCAGGTACTGAGGCAATCAATCAAGTAACGTGGGGGAGGTCTGGTAATTTCAGCTTCACCAAGAGCAGATAAAGACCAATAGTACACTGTTGGCAAAGCACTTTAGCCAGATGTCATTCTCAATGAGAAATTGACAGGAATTGAAATTGAAAGTAAGTTATTTTGACAATGTGTTGACTTATGCTCTGAAACAAAGGGAAAAACCTACAAATCTGTAGAGATCATCAAAGATTAAACTGGTACATTCCGCACTCAACTTTTTATGTACTGTATGAAACAAGGACTGGTTTAGGAGAAATGAATGTGTGCTTGAATCATTTGAATCTGCCAGGTCTTTAAGCTAGTGGGCAAAAGCAATTACCCTTCCCGAGCTGAGAAAGGACTTATGAAACTTTCGCAAGATTTGGATGTTGCTTGGTAAAGTCTATTTTTATTCTATTCATTCCAGCTCACCAAAGTCATAGATTTTTGATGTGTACAAAGCCGTATCTTTGTTTTGAACTGTCATTTCAAGTGTTTGATAAATAGGAAAACTTTAAAACTTTTGTTTTGTGCGTCTGGTGTTAGGCGGATATATATTCTGTCATGGGTAAAGAGAGGTGACTTAAATGTCAGAACCACTGGTCTTCATATCTCTGATGTAATCACCATTTTACAGAAATACTTCACATTCCGATACATATCACATGCGCGAACAAAGTATCCTACAGGCGACAGTTTGACAGCTTTTCAACATCTAGTCAGTCAGGTTAAAAAAAAAAAGAAAAGAAAACAGCAAAACGGAACAAACCAGCATTAAAAAGTAAACGCCTACGGTTACCAACGCACAAACAGCATGACAGAGCAAAAACAACATGAAAAAGTAAACGCCTACAGTTGAGACTGCGAAAATCTAATCAAACATCTACAAATCGTACGCACCTTTGTCTGCAGTCCAAGATATCTAAACAGGGATCTCCTCGGAATGATGTTCAGGTAAATTTGAGATGTTGTTTGTTTTTCGTGCTGCCAACATGAAATGTCCACCTGAACAGAACGCAAAAAAAAGAATCCCTTGGGGAAGAAAAAACAGGAAGAAAAAGTTTAGAAGAAACATGAACAGGGCCAAGCCCTGTGGGAACTGCATAACAGGAAGAGGCAGCTTAGCCACCCCGCCCTCTCAACCTGTTATTAGCCGTGCATACCTGCCCAAATATGTGTGAGCAGCACACCTGAGCAAACAACCAGATATCTCTATCTCTCTCTCTCTCTCTCTCTCTCTCTCTCTTTCTCTCTCTCTCTCTCTCTGAAGGTAGGCAAATTCAGTAACCAACAACTGTCTCTGGGATTAAGAAAGACACCTCATTCTACTTATGAAGGTCTTAATAGAAGTCAATTCATTGAATCAGGTATTGTAGCACTGGGCTAAAACAAAAACCTACACACACACACCGACCCTTTTCAAATTGGACACCCCTGATTAAAAGAGTAATTTTATTTTTTAAACTTAGCAGGGTGCAAAACATCATTAAAATAAAATGTACAGTTGGCTGGAAGATGAACCAGCAAGTCAAGGCAGTCAGGCACACCTGTATCTGTCATCAATTACAGCAAAAGCAAACATGGTTTTAAATATGTGTCAACCATGTGTCAATTAAAACGAGCTAAACAAATCGACCAGCCTTCTAAACTGCTACATGTGGTGAGGGTGTAACATAGACATCACACCGCCCGACCACCCGTCCTCTTGACCCCATCCCCTCTCCCCTTCTACAATCTATTTCAAATGACATTCTCCCTTTTCTCTCCTCTCTAATCAACACCTCCCTCTCTTCCGGCACCATGCCCTCTTCCCTGGGCCTTCTCTTGACCCCTCTGCTCTGAACAACTACTGGCCTGTCTCTCTTCTTCCCTTTCTAAAACTCTAAAACTCTGGAATGGGCGGTCTTCTCCACAACCCCAACCAGTCCGGCTTCAAGAGTGGCCACTCCACCGAGACCGCCCTGCTCGTGGTAACTGAGGCACTCCACTCTGCTGAAGCCAAATCCCTCTCCTCTGTCCTCATCTTCCTCGACCTGTCGGCCGCCTTCGATACAGTCAACCATGCTCTCATTGCTGACTGGGATGGGTGTCACAGAATCTTCACTGGCATCGTTTTCCTCCTACCTCTCTGGTCGCTCCTACCAGGTGACTTGGAGGGGCTCAGTCTCTGACCCTCACCCCCTACAAACTGGAGTCCCGCAGGGCTCAGTTCTTGGTCCTCTCCTCTTCTCTCTATACACCATGTCTCTTGGTTCTGTTATCTCATCCCATGGCCTTTCTTACCATTCTTACGCTGATGACACCCAACTCTTTCTTTCCTTCCCCCCCGATACCCAGGTCACCACACAGATCTTTGCCTGCTTAGCTGATATTTCTGCGTGGATGGCTTCCCACCACCTGAAGCTTAACCTGGCCAAGACTGAGCTTCTCTACATCCCTGCAAAATCCTCTCCGACAATCGACCTCTCAATGACTGTTGAGGACTTTGTAGTTTCCTCCTCCCATACGGCAAAGAATCTTGGGGTGACTCTTGATAACAGCCTCACCCTGGCTCCACAAGTATCTTCCACTGCCAGAACCTGCAGGTTCTTCCTCTACAATATACGCCATATCCGTCATATCCTGACGGAGAAAGTCACCCAGCTCCTAGTCCAGGTGCTCGTCATTTCCTGCCTGGATTACAGCAACTCCCTCCTAGCCAGTCTCCCAGCTTGTGCCATCAAGCCCCCAGAATGCTGCAGCCCACCTGATCACCAGTCAGCCCAGGTCTGCTCATGTCACCCCACTCCTCATTGGCCTCCACTGGCTTCCTATCGCCGGACGCATCCGATTCAATGCCCTAGTGTTGGCATTTCAGGCTGCTAAGGAGACTGGCCCACCTTACATCCAATCCTTAATCACTCCCTACTCCCCAGCTAGACCACTGCGGTCTGCCAACTCTGGTCGCCTTATGGTTCCCTCACTACGAGCACCTGGCGGTCGAGCTGCACGTTCACGCCTGTTTTCCGTTCTGGTTCCTCAGTGGTGGAATGACTTGCCTACCACTGTCAGGACAGCAGAATCCCTCCCCCTATTTCGACAGAGACTAAAAACACACCTTTTCAAACTGTACCTTAGTCCCACCTCCTGATCCCCCGCCCCCCTTTCCGATATCCCTATCCATATGTCTAACCCAAAACAAATGACAAAATAAAATAAAAAATAAAATAGAATTGCACTTATGATGACTATGTTTAGAACAGCACTTCATGTGTATTTTACTAGTTATGGATGTGTTGCTTTAACTTGTGGAAGAACCTATGCACTTGTAAATCGCTTTGGATTAAAAGCATCTGGCAAATGACTAAAATGTAAATGTAAACGTAAAAATCGCAGGAGGCCAGCAGTTTATCAGATAATTAAACCACCCCGTCTGGCATCAACAATCATTCCATGGTCAAAGTCACTTCAATCATATTTCCTCCACATTCTGACATTTGGTTTGAACAACAGCTGAACCTCTTGACCATGCCTGTGAGCTTTTACTCATTGAGTTGCAGGTGTTTCGATAAAGTGGTCATTGTGGTCATTTGCTGTGCAGCAAACTTTACCTGGGAATTGGATGGTGGGATTACACTGCTACAGTATGGAACACTTTAAGCCATCAAGGGTCCAAAGTATCAAATGAGCCTCAAACCACTATGCTGCTGCCAGATTGCAGTAGATATAAAAATAATAGTTTCTCCTGACAAATTTTCCTGTTGATCTCAATGGAAAAAATATTCAACATACCACATCGTATTATAGTCTAAGGTACAGCTCTTAAAAATGAATTGTGATATGATTGGCAGACATTCATTTGAAAACGTGAATTTAAACATGGGTTGAAATCAACTTGTCTCAAAATCTTGAATATAAATTCAATGCAGGCATGAGCACATTGCTAATTGTTCCTGTTTAAAATTATATACTGGGACATCATTTTGTGTCAAGAAAGAAGCAGTCCATCATATTTGTCAACGTGTCTTTTTAATACAAACTGAATGGAGGTGCAAGCGAGTCGTTCCAGTTCAACAGGCTGTTCTATGAAGGCTATTGGCCGATTCCTGGGAGCCATCATCATAGTTCCTCTTTACAGCAGAGTGTGCTGTGAATTAAACTGAGATCAGAACCCACAATGCCACTTACACTTTGCTAAAAATGGTCTTAGTGCTGTTATGCATTGCTCTTAGGTCCTGAGCTGTTTGAGCTGTTTGAGCTGTTTGATACGTATGCCTGTAGCGTAGTGGTTAAGGTAAATGACTGGGACACGTAAGGTTGGTGGTTCTAATCCCGGTGTAGCCACAATAAGATCCGCACAGCCGTTGGGTCCTTGAGGAAGGCCCTTAACCCTGCATTGCTCCAAGGAAGGATTGTCTCCTGCTTAGTCTAATCAACTGTACGTCACTCTGGGTAAGAACATCTGCAAAATGCCATTAATGTAATATACTATGGTGCCTAGCTTTTAACCTGAATCACTTCAATTCATGTCCCACCACACAAATAATTATTTAAAAATAATTTTCTGGAAAAGAGTGCTGCAAAATGCTTAAAATGTTAAATTACTGCTGGTGTGTTATTGTCACCCTAAAATCAGCAATTCTCACTTGGTGAGTTGAATTGACTGTTGAATTGATTCATTTAGTGACTGGGATGACCCGTGCCATCGGCCAAACCAGCAAACAAAATCCATGTCGGGATCTGGTGAAAATGCATAGCAAGACCTTTATTAATTCTTTATTATTTTAGTAGTTCTGCATTTAGGTTAAATCAATACGATTATTGCGGTTATATTGCGGTCACCTTGAATAAACACATTGTTTGCTGCCCTAAATTGGATCGTCCGTCCCTTTAAATGTGTGTGTGCTATATCTAAGTTTAGCTAGCCTGAAATAATAAATCTAAAACTGCATCCTTGTAAAACATGAATCTATTCACTGGAGATCGGTTTTAAAGCGATTTTATCCAACCGTTAAATCAATGTTATGTGTCCTAATTTAAAAACAAAGCAATAAGAAGCAATGAGACACAAGCCACTGATCTTTTTCAAGTAACACATTTGCTTTGTATTTTACCAAACAAATAAAAGAATTGCACCAAGGTTACAGAGGAACATGTGAAAATGAAGACAAAACAAATATTTACAAAAGAAAAAGGAACAAATGAACTGCTCATTAGTTTACAAAAATGGTGAGGCTGCTCAGATACAAGGAAAATAGTGGCATGAATTTACAATAAAATAAAAATAAAAAACATAAAAAGGGGTAAGAGAATGTTAACAGTACCGTACCGGATAGTGAAGGCAGCTCAGGGGCAGAAATGTGCTCAATAATGGCAGTCAGACAGGGCAACATTTATCAGGAGGAAAAAAAAAAACAAAAAAAAAACACAACTAATACTGAAAACATGAAAATACGCCGTTTACACAAAACGGGAGTGAAATGGAAGGTAAAACCTTAGTATGATGAACTTTGACTACAAAGTGACACGTCCCATCGGTTTGTTAGGCACAAGTACGTCACTATTTCTGCGATAAGACGGTCCCCTCGGAAAAGAGCCGAGGCGAAGGTGTTGATTGACGGTGAGAACGCGTGAGCTGGCGTGTGTTTCACGCACAAACTTCTTAGAAGCTGTACAACGGCTATGCTGTCTGACTTTTTTTTGGCAAGAGAACATATTAGAAGGACATTGAAGGTGAAAGCAGCCACATTAAAGCATCGCTCGGTATTGTGAACGGGGGGGGGGGGCAGAAACATTCTGTGAAAGGTAGCATTCAATTACCACTCAAGGAATCAAGGCAACCATTCCATATGAGGACATTATAAAAAAGAAAGAAACTTATCCAACACAAAGAGTTCATCATTCCTGGTGCTTCTCCATCCTCCATGGAGACAGTAGTGTGTGTGTGTGTGTGCGTGTGTGTGTTACGTGATCAAGACTTCCCACCTTTTTTATTACAAACCATATAATAACGAAAATAACCAAACGGCCCGGTAAGTCCAGGATAACGGTTCTGTAGACGATTAAGGCACAGTTGCGGTTCGGAGGAGATGATGGTGGCCTCTGGGCCGGCTCCTCTGCTTGGCATTATTGCTGTAATTTCAGTGAAGGCACCTGATGGGCTCCCAGCCCTGGGCGAGACCTCCGCGTTCCTGACTGAAGGCACCGCGACAGCGGAAAGGAAACTTCACGCATCGATCACAATCTTTGGGGAACTCTCTGCTGCTGAAATCTTTTCAAGGGCAGTTCATGTCTCAGTCTCACACAGAGTCCGAAGCTGTGTACCCGTTAGCGGCACTGCTGCAAGAGCAGTCTCTCCTGTGCCCTCGCCCTATCCCAGAAGGCACCTGTCCGTTGGCATAACGTCCACTGTCCTCCCAAAAAAAAAAAAAACCCACATCAGGCAAGAACTCGACAAATGAGACGCGAACGAGGAATGTAGGCCATCCTCCTCTCAACAGTCTGTAGAAAAATCATGATGGCTTTATTTGTAGTGATATTTACTTAAAATATTTATAAAGAAAATATGGACTGGTCAACCAATTAAAACAATTCAAGTGAATGCAGAATCAGGCACCAGCCTTTCTGCGAAGGCTTTAGACGCAGTGTTGCATTTGTTTCTTTAAAGGTGTTTTGTTTATGTGTTAGCAGACATAATAGAAAAGGTTAAAAGGTTCTTTTGATTCTGTGCACAGAAGCCGGCCCTGTTTTAGTTTTTTTTCTCTCGTTTATTTTTTTTGAATGAAACATACCGTCGATCAGGCGATAAGGGCGGGAATGCCGCCCGACGGCCCTGCCCCTTTTTCCACGGACCGACACAGTCCGGATCGGCGGAAACGCCGTCGACAAGCTCCGGTCCCCCGCGACGCCTCCTTCGCTACCTCCTCACGATGTCGCTGATCTCCCTGACGGAGGACAGCAGCTTGCCGAAGTCCGGCTGGTGCGCGCTGCCCCCGGTGGTGGCCGGGCAGATCTGCAGGTCCCGCAGGCTGTGCTCCAGCTTGTTGATGGTCTCGCGGAAGGCGAACTTGTTCCTCATCTGCTGGATGGACTCCACGAAGCTGACGCACAGCCGGGACAGGTTCTTGCCGGCCTCCAGCACGGCGCTGTGGCTGCCCGTCTGCTCCGAGTGCCGCTCGATGGCGGCCCTCAGCCGCTCCGCGCCCTCCAGCACCGTCTCCCGGGTGATGGCGGAGTGGGGCTGCCGGTCGGCGGGCTGCCGGGTCTTGCGCAGGGAGCGGCGGGAGGTGATGAGCGGGATGAAGGCGGTGGGGTTCACCTGCTCTCCGCCGGGGGGCAGTAACTGGTTGGGGGCGGAGGTGGGGGAGCCGGTTTTGGGCGGCGGGAGTTTAGGGCCGGGGGCGAGGCTGGGTTTTTTGCTGGCCTCCGGTGGCGGCGGGGCGCGTCCCTGTTCAGCCGATGGGTGCGGGTCGGGGTGCGGGGAAGATTTGGGTTTGGCGTCCGAGGGGGAATGTTCATGGGTGGGGCCCCAGGAGGCCTTCCCGGACTTGGCGGAGGAAGGCGGCGGAGGAGGGGCCGGTTTCGGCTTCTGGAACTTTCCCTTGTCCCTGTTTTGGGGATGGTCGGGGGCGTGCTTGTTCCGGCGGGCGCGGCACTCCTCCCCGGCCGCGCCCAGAGCGGGGAACACGTTGGGCTTGAGCAGCTCAGCCTGCAGGGCGCTGGTGCGCGAGGCCTCTCCAGGGTCGCCGGGGCCCGCAGGCCGGCGGCCCAGCTTGGGCGTCAGGGTGGGCGGGCTGGAGCCGGGGCTGGCCTCGCCGTCCTTGAACACCTCGTCCGGGGGCTCCTCCACCTTCTTGGGCAGCCGCGGGGGCGGGGTGAGGGCGCCCAGGCGGGGAGGCGCCACCTTTCGGGGCAGAGCCGGCTTGTCACAGCGCCCGCCGAACGTCCCCGAGTCGAAGTGGTGGCGGGACTGGAGGTCGCGGGGCAGCGTCACGGACTTCCACTCGGTGCGGTCCGACCCGGGCGGCATGCTGGAGGCCGAGGACGAGCGGAGGAACCTTTTGGAGTTGGACACGGGGTCCTCCTCGCCCGGCGGGGCCCCCCCGCCCTTCCCCCCTCCGGCCCCGGACCCCGGGGGGCCGCCCTTCCTGCGGGCGTGGGGCAGGAAGGGCCCGGGGTAGGCGGGGGCCCCGTTGGTGATGCCGCCGCCGCCGTTGTTGTTGGCGCTGAGGAACTTTCCGGACTCGACGGCGTGGGCGTCCCCGAACAGGGAGCCGTTGTTGAAGTCGTCCCGGCCGTCGGGCAGGACCATGCCGCCGCGGCGGTCCAGGTGGCCGTCCGTGTCGCGGAAGGAGCTGCTGCGCTTGGGCGGCGTGGGGGCCGTCTTCTTCTTCTTGCGGATGAGGTTGAAGATGCTGGTCTTGGACTTGTCCTTGTCCTTCTCCTCGTTCAGGTTGCTGTCCAGGAACGGCCTCTCCTTGCGGGGCAGCATGGGCGAGACGGCTACCTCGGGCTCGGCCACGTCTGCCGGGACAGAACCAGGGCAAGATGCTCAGCCAATGGCCACCACAAGCCCAACACAGAAATAACACACTTTCCTATTTATTCATTGGTCGAATGACTGACCGTCCTTGGCTCCATACGTTTACTTTCAGGTGTGCATATGTGAGTGAGGCCAGCTGCTCAGAAACACCTCGTAGAGGCTCTCTAAGGGCCTGTCCTCCACCATTATCTCCCTCTACCAGGAGGACACTGGAGGAGCCGTGTCCAACCCACCACCACGTGTCCCTTTTCCTGTACACTTTACATTCTGATACTTAACACTCATTGGTAACCAATCCCATTCTGTGTTTGACTTCTTTATGTTATGGGCAATTCCCAAAAACTGACAGATATTTGTGTTCTATACAGCTACATAATAGAGACTGATATAAGCTTCTATACCCATCAGGAGCAAATAACTGTGTCTTATGTAGCTCTATTGGACTTTACCATGCAGATATACTGCACTTGTGACGTTGTGATGTTGGTTACCATGGAATTGCCCCCAAGGCCCTTTTGAGCCTGTTCGTTTGTGTGTTCGTTTCGTTTGACAGACCTGGCCCGTCTCCATCCTTGTTGTCCACGTTCCTCCGCAGGGTCCTGGTCTTGGTGGGCAGCTCCGGGGCCTGCTGGGAGGGCCCCAGCGTCGCCTTGCGCCCCTTCTTCCCCAGCTCTTTCTCCACCTCTGAGAGCCACAGGACAAACGCAGGGTGAGAGTTCAGCTGGACCGACCTTCATTAATGCGAGGAATGAGGGACGAGAAGCTAACAGTCCAGAGAGATAGAGACAGCGAGAAAGAGAAGGAGAGGGAGAGAGAGCAAGAGGGAGAGAGAGGGAGCGAGCAAGCCAGAGAGAGGGAGCAAGAGAGGGAGAGCGAGAGAGAGGGAGAGAGAGAGAGCGAGAGAAAGAGCGAGAGAGAGAGGAACAAGAGAGAGGGGAGCGAAAAAGGGAGATGGAGAGAGAGGGGGAGAGGGAGGGGGAGAAGGACAGGGAGCGAGAGAGGGAGCGAGGGAGAGAGAGGTAGAGAGAGCAAGGGACAGAGCGGGAGAGAGGAAAAGAGAGAGGGAGAGGGAGAGGGAGAGGGCTCACCATCTGAGATGCTGGACTCCTGGAACATGGTCTCGAAGGCCTGGTGTGTTTCGGCAAAAGACGGCCTCTCAGCAGGGTTCCACTTCCAGCCTGGATAGAAGGGGTGGAACATTCTGCCTCAGAGAGCCATTCTCCACCAGAACCAGATGAATAACTATGGCCATTTATCATTTCTTAATACTTTCTCATCCCCAATGTGGTGTACTCAGCCGCATATCAGTGCTCTTCACAGCAAACTCCACTATCAATGTGTGGCACAACAGACAGCAGCCCATGTACTTGGGATTAAAAAGTATTAAAAACAGCGTGTTTACAGAAAACTGAGGACCACAGAGAGCTCCATACATGAAAGCACAGGTGGTTTTCATCTCCCCTAATTTAAACCAAACTACCACCCACTTAGCAGCATCACAGAGCAGTACATACTTCAGACACAGCTGGGAAGCCTGTCGAGTTAAACCAACTGCTGATATTCATGCGCCCAATCAGTACACAGTGGGCATTAAAAAAAATAATATATATTTTGTTAAGTGTAAAGAGTGCATGTGAGCAGAGGAGGAAAAGGAAGGATCAGAGAGAGGGGGATGTTGTGGAGAGGAAAAGGAGGAATCAGAGAGAGGGGGATGTTGGGAAAGGAAAAGGAGGGATCAGAGAGAGGGGGATGTTGGGAGAGGAAAAGGAGGGATCAGAGAGAGGGGGATGTTGGGAGAGGAAAAGGAGGGATCAGAGAGAGGGGGATGTTGGGAGAGGAAAAGGAGGGATTAGAGAGAGGAGGATGTTGGGAGAGGAAAAGGAGGAATCAGAGAGAGGGGGATGTTGGGAGAGGAAAAGGAGGGATCAGAGAGAGGGGGATGTTGGGAGAGGAAAAGGAGGGATCAGAGAGAGGGGAATGCTGGGAGAGGAAAAGGAGGGATCAATGAGAGGGGGATGTTGGGAGAGGAAAAGGAGGGATCAGAGAGAGGGGGATGTTGGGAGAGGAAAAGGAGGGATCAGAGAGAGGGGGATGTTGGGAGAGGAAAAGGAGGGATCAGAGAGAGGGGGATGTTGGGAGAGGAAAAGGAGGGATCAGAGAGAGGGGGATGTTGGGAGAGGAAAAGGAGGGATCAGAGAGAGGGGGATGTTGGGAGAGGAAAAGGAGGGATCAGAGAGAGGGGGATGTTGGGAGAGGAAAAGGAGGACTCACAGGCTTTCATGAGCTCGTAGACCTTCTCGGGGCAGCCCTCAGGCCGGTCCATGCGGTAGTCCTTCTCCAGAAGCTCGTAGACCTGGGACAGGTCGATGCCCGGGTATGGAGACATCCCGTAGGTGGCGATCTCCCACAGCAGGACTCCGAACGCTGCGGGCACGAGGCGCAGCGTCAGAAAGGTTTTACTCCCGAAGCTACCGCTACTAGCTCAACACAGACACCTGATAACAGCCAGTGGAGCTATGCACCTGCATGCTGGAGATGTTCTCTCCAGTCAACTTCCCCACAGTTTCCCACACCTTCAACAATGGCCTAATCCTAAATTTGTCAACTTAAGGCCTTTTCAGCAGTAGTGAAACCACATTATGGCTTTGCAAACACATGAGAATACAAAAAACTCAGCATAGGCCACTTGATTGACGCGTCTTCCACAATCCTGTTAATCAGTCAATTTTAAGTCCCTGCCCCCCTCAAGTGACCCCACCCAAACTGACCCCACACGTCGGACTTGATGGAGAACTTGTTGTAGGCCAGGCTCTCTGGAGCGGTCCACTTGATGGGGAACTTGGCACCAGCGTGCGCCGTGTACGTGTCTCCGGTCATGAGACGACTCAGCCCAAAGTCCGCCACCTTCACCAGGTGGTTCTCCCCGACCAGGCAGTTCCGGGCAGCCAGGTCCCTGGAGGAGAGAAAGAGAGAGGTGTCACTCATGAGCTGAACCAAGCTGCCTCGTTTATAGCCCTTTCCCACTGTGGAGCTATACCAGGCTGGCTCATTATAGCCCTTTCCCACTGTGGAGCTATACCAGGCTGGCTCATTATAGCCCTTTCCCACTGTGGAGCTATACCAGGCTGGCTCATTATAGCCCTTTCCCACTGTGGAGCTGAACCAGGCTGGCTCATTATAGCCCTTTCCCACTGTGGAGCTGAACCAGGCTGGCTCATTATAGCCCTTTCCCACTGTGGAGCTGAACCAGGCTGGCTCATTATAGCCCTTTCCCACTGTGGAGCTGAACCAGGCTGGCTCATTATAGCCCTTTCCCACTGTGGAGCTGAACCAGGCTGGCTCATTATAGCCCTTTCCCACTGTGGAGCTGAACCAGGCTGGCTCATTATAGCCCTTTCCCACTGTAGAGCTGAACCAGGCTGGCTCATTTTAGCCCTTTCCCACTGTAGAGCTGAACCAGGCTGGCTCATTATAGCCCTTTCTCACTGTAGAGCTGAACCAGGCTGGCTCATTATAGCCCTTTCCCACTGTAGAGCTGAACCAGGCTGGCTCATTATAGCCCTTTCCCACTGTGGAGCTATACCAGGCTGGCTCATTATAGCCCTTTCCCACTGTGGAGCTATACCAGGCTGGCTCATTATAGCCCTTTCCCACTGTGGAGCTGAACCAGGCTGGCTCATTATAGCCCTTTCTCACTGCAGAGCTGAACCAGGCTGGCTCATTACAGCCCTCTCCCATTGTAGAGCTGAACCAGGCTGGCTCATTATAGCCCTTTCCCACTGCAGAGCTGAACCAGGCTGGCTCATTATAGCCCTTTCCCACTGTAGAGCTGAACCAGGCTGGCTCATTATAGCCCTTTCCCACTGTAGAGCTGAACCAGGCTGGCTCATTATAGCCCTTTCCCACTGTGGAGCTGAACCAGGCTGGCTCATTATAGCCCTTTCCCACTGCAGAGCTGAACCAGGCTGGCTCATTACAGCCCTCTCCCATTGTAGAGCTGAACCAGGCTGGCTCATTATAGCCCTTTCCCACTGTCAAGCTGAACCAGGCTGGCTCATTATAGCCCTCTCCCACTGTCAAGCTGAACCAGGCTGGCTCATTATAGCCCTTTCTCGCTGCAGAGTTGGAGCCGTAATGGCTGCTGAGTGCCAGTGGGCCCAGGCCACACAGGTGCGAGCGGCGCAGTGTACAGGTGAGCTCACCGGTGGATGAAGTTCTTTCTCTCCAGGTACTCCATGGCGGAGGAGATCTGCGTGGCCATGTAGAGCAGCACCACGGCGTCCACCTCCTCGCGGTTACACTCCCGCAGGTAGTCCAGCAGGTTGCCGTGCGTCATGAACTCTGTGATGATGTAGAAGGGCGGCTCCCGTGTGCACACACCTGCCGGAAAGAAGGGGTTCGGGGGTCAGAGACGACGTAGGGCGACCCCTGCTACAGGCTTTTAGGGGTTCCTCTACAACCTGGCTAAATCACCAACCTGGCTGGTCGGCTATTCACTCCCACTCTTACAGTAACTGCCGTAAATATTGACATTTCTATCAGGCTTTTCAAGACACTCAAAGTGCTTTACAGTGATGAAAGGGAAACTCTCCTCAACCACCATGAATGTGTAACCAATGGTCTCCCCCATTTTGCGCCAGAACGCTCAACACACACCAGCAGAGGTGGAGAGGGAGAGAACAGTGGTTTTGCCAATTGAACCAGGGGATGATTACATGGCAGGTTGAGAATTTCGCCAAGACACCGGGGAAACCCCATACTTTTGTTGTGGGATCTTCCTGACCACAGTGAGTCAGCACCTCAGTTTAACGTCTCATCCGGTAGACAGCGTCATTGGGAGTAACTTGGCCAGTGGGAAGATCGCCACCTACTGGCCCAGCAACACCTCTTCCAACACCAACTCAGTTTTCCCAGGAGGTCTCCCATCCAAATACTAACCGAGCAGACACCTGCTTAGCTTCAGCAACTTGCTGGGTGCATGATGATTTAGCTGTAGGACCTAATTCCACACCCCTCCACCTCAGCTGAAGTAAGGTGAGCACACTATGTAACTGAGGTAAATATGCTGGGACTGCCAATTAATGCCAGTGAAGAGCTTTGCCCATTACCCAGTTTAATGACAGACGCAGGGTGCCGATCATGGACTGCGGTCACGGTTATGGGCACGGTCGCTGAAACTCACCGAGCAGCTGGACCAGGTTGGGGTGTTTAATCTCTTTCATGACCGCAGCCTCCTTCAGAAACTCCTCCACCTCCATGGTGTCCTCCTGTAGGGCCGGAGAGAGGGGGAGAGTCAGGGTAAGGAGCCCGGGACTTCTGTACCCAGGGCCACATAAACTCTTCTGCCATTTCACTTATTGGCCACTAGGTGGGGGTACATGAGCTTTCTATGGTGCTGCACCTCAAACTCTGATTGAACTCATCCTCTCCTACAAGCGACTGCCTGGCTCTTTTTCCCTTCCAATTTGAACTCCCCAGAGTGCAAACTGACAAAGACCAGGGCTAACTGACTGCAACTACCTACAGCCGATACTTTATATGCTAAACCCTTTGAAGAGTAGGTTTTTTGGAACTTTTTTTCAAAATTCTAAGTGTAGAACTTCATTGCTTTCAATTGTCAGTAGTAATTGGTATATCAGCATTAGAATGTTCAGTTAAGAACATTCTAAGTCATATACAGTGCCCTCCATAATGTTTGGGACAAAGACCCATTATGTCTAAATTTGCCTCTGATTTGCCACAATTTTAGATTTGGAATCACACAATGAACATGTGGTTAACGTGCACATTCTCGGATGTTATTAAAGGGAATTTTTTATACAATTTGGTATCCCCATGTAGAAATTACATTTCTATGTAATTCTATGTGCCCTGAAATGGGGCGACTATGTATAAAACACTGATGCAATTTCTACATGGTGAAACAAATGTATAAAATTGCCCTTTATAAAAATCTGAAAATGTACACAACGTGATTTTTTCATTATAAATTTCAAATTGTGGAGTATGAGGCAAATAAATAAGTTATGGGTCTTAGGGCACTGTATTTCTGACTTCACACCTTTATAGGTTAATAGGACCTCTTATCCACAGCTGCCTGCAGAGTTCAGTGTCCATACATATTATCCATCGATATAGCCAGGAATTTACTGAGCCGACTGGGTTAAAACCCGTCGGCACGAGGGCACAGCAAACTCCGCTCCACTGCGGATTTGATCCCGCAAACCCCTTTGAGACAGGCCTGGGCCCCTGGCGCACCTTTAGCGTTTTGACGGCCACGGTGAGGTTGTACTTCTTCCACACGCCCTCGTAGACCTCGCCGTACTGGCCGCCGCCCAGCTTGTGCTTCATGGTGATGTCGGTGCGCTCCATCTCCCACTTGTCGTAGTTGGGCGAGACGCCGTAGATGGTGGGCTTGTTGCGCTTGGGCGCCGGGTAGTGCAGCGTGGTGATCAGGCCGTCCGACACGGTGGAGTGGTGGTGCACCAGCTCGGCCAGCGTGTTGAAGCGGCTCTCCGACGACACAAACAGCTGCGGGGGAACGGGGGGGGGTCGTTACACATGCAGGTGGAACAGGTTCCCTGCGCTGTGAGGACTACGATACTACGAGGACTATTATATTGCAAACGGCACATAGGAAGATGTTCGCCAAGAAAATTCTCAGGTCTGATTCGTGAATCGGTCTCTGCAGCGCCGGGGTAAATTCTCTACACAAGGAGCTGAAAGACTGCAGCGAGCGAATGACACGCGAGCCAGCATTCCTCCAACGGCCGGGGGCCAGCGACTCCAACCATAAACCACAACAGCAGGGATCCCGTTCCACAGAGGGAGGAATCTGGGCCATGCCGATCAGCAATTACATCAATCTTCCAATCAGGGCCTGGGGAGGAGGGAGGTATTTGAGAAGTGTGGCTTTTCCTGTTCGAAAGGGAGTTAACTCTCCCGCAGTCTGGTGACAGAATGACTGTTTGGGGGCATTCTTCTCATAAATCTTGTTAAAGCGCCTCACCGCTGTGGAATTCTGGGATACGAGCACCCCCTCCCTCTCTGATGTTGGCTGGGGTTTGAGCGCTCCCGTTGGGCGGTTGGCAGCTGGCTGGGGTCACGGGGGGGGTGTCAGCACTGACCTTAACAGCGCTGTAATTAGCCCATTGGTGCCTAACCAGCCCTTTTCTGGGTCATTGTAAGGGAGAGACCTGCAGCTGTGGAGACTGTGGAGGCCTCCTATGCACTGAGCATCGACCTGTACTCTCATAAGCTGCACAACCCCATAGTGATAGGTAGTGATAGACGCAGTACTGACACAGTGTTGATGCGGTAGTGGTAGGCGCAGTACTGACACAGTGTTGATGCGGTAGTGATAGACGCAGTACTGACACAGTGTTGATGCGGTAGTGGTAGACGCAGTACTGACACAGTGTTGATGCGGTAGTGGTAGGCGCAGTACTGACACAGTGTTGATGCGGTAGTGGTAGGCGCAGTACTGACACAGTGTTGATGCGGTAGTGGTAGGCGCAGTACTGACACAGTGTTGATGCGGTAGTGGGTAGGCGCAGTACTGACGCCGTGTTGATGCGGTAGTGGTAGGCGCAGTACTGACCTTGCCATCGGAGGCAGTGTTGATGCGGTAGTGGTACACGCAGTACTGACACAGTGTTGATGCGGTAGTGGTGGATGCAGTACTGACCTTGCCATCGGAGGCAGTGTTGATGCGGTAGTGGTACACGCGGCCCTCGTAGCGCAGCGAGATGGACCTCTGGCCCGGGCTGCTCTCGCTCTCCCGCACCAGGAAGCTGCCGTTGATGCCGCTGCTGAGCAGGTACTCGGCCGCGTTGCGCGACACGGGCCCGTGGTACCAGCTGTGCTTCTCCAGGCTGTTGACGGGGGTGATGTAGTTGCTAGGCACCCAGCCCTGCCCGTTCTTGGTCTGAGCCTCACACCACTCGCCATTGTGGTTGTAGCCCAGGACGCGGAGCTTCTCCCCTGGGGAGGAAGTGACATCACAATGAGCGCTGCTCGCATCACAGAGCGCATGCCGTTCCGTTATCTGGAGTGCATTCAAGACAACAAACGTTCGCCACAAACTGTGCTTGCAGAAAACGGATACTGTTGAACGAATTTAAAAGAACATCCCATTTAGTTTGCCACCAACACATTTTTCATATGAATGAAGGCGACTTAGGTCTAACAATGCCAGCTAGCTGATTTGTTGCTTACCTGTTAAAGGTAAGAACAAATATTACATTGATTAAAGTGCAAACAAATAAAAGTTTGAATATGCTAACATTTGCCGTCTTGAATGCACACACCAGGCGTACAATGCTTACATTTCTAAGAAAATCATCCATCTTTAACATATTTCATTCTTCTGCCTGCACTTTTCCCATTGATGCAACCTGTAAAGAATGCTTCATAGCGCACTGCATATTTTACAGCATATTAAACATTTAAATGTATTTAAAAAGCTCTGTCCTTTACACCCATGTTAACAGTGATCTGACCCTAAGGCTTTTGGCTTTGGGGATGCTTCCTGATGTACTCCTGACTACCAGTTTCCCTTATAACTGTGGCTAAATGGCTGAGTGGCATTAAACAAGGACTATACTGGCAATTACATAAGAGGAAAGCCATAATGATCAAAATTAGAGCAGAGTGTCACAAACTGAAGAACTGGACCTCAATCGTCTCAAAAGTCCCATCCGGGAAACTAATTATGTTCAAAATTAAGAGCATGGCTGCACTGAAAGCAAACATAATAATCATAATAATGTGAAGGTTCTACAAGGCTATACATAAACAGTGGTTAAATGGCTAATCGACAAAACACTTCCAAAATAAATGAAAATTGAACTTATTTTTTTAAGTCCAGACACAAAGTAATAGTAATATGGAATATTTCCGTAAAAATATCATTCAACTTTTGTCCTGTGGCTCCGTTACCCAGCTGTAAAGCCCAGTCCACATTAAGAGGACTTTTTCAGAGCGCTCTGTCTCCAGTGAGATATGGATGTGCAGCATGTTGTCCTTTCACAGAGGCATACAGAGTGCTCTCCAGCCCCCCTTGGCAGGGCGACGGCCTCGAGATCCCGGTTTATGGCGGAGCGGAGAGGAGGGAGAACGCGCTGTCCTGGCTCCATCTGAAATACTTTCCACTGCGCGAGCTCCTCAGCTCTGTCCCTGCCCCCCTGCGTTCTGTCCCCGCCCCCCTGCGTTCTGTCCCCGCCCCCCTGCGTTCTGTCCCCGCCCCCCTGCGTTCTGTACCCGCCCCGCTGCATTCTGTCCCCCGCCCCCCTGCATTCTGTCCCCGCCCCCCTGTGTTCTGTCCCCGCCCCCCTGTGTTCTGTCCCCGCCCCCCTGTGTTCTGTCCCCGCCCCCCTGTGTTCTGTCCCCGCGCCCCTGTGTTCTGTCCCCGCCCCTCTGCGTTCTGTCCCCACCCCCCTGCGTTCTGTCCCCGCTCCTCTGTGTTCTGTCCCCACCCCCCTGTGTTCTGTCCCTGCCCCCCTGCATTCTCTCCCCGCCTGTCTGTGACCCTGCCTTGGTTGGCTAAATTGCACCAGGCAGGATCAATGGAGCGATCAAGTCAACAGATCTGAATGAGCCAGGCCTGATCACATCTCCATTCCGCTCACATTCCGCCCCCATTGCATCCCCATTAAAATCACATTGGTGTCAACATACCGTTAACGCCTTTATGCAAAAAAAAAAAATCCAATCTTGATGAAATACGACTGCAACAATTTGATCAAGAAATGAATACAATCGAACCCAATTGAACCCAAGAACGCTTGTGCTCTAAAACCTGGAAAAGGAGCACTACAGGGGCAGGACGAGCCCTCCTACCTTTAGTGATGCTGAGCGTGTTGTCTCCACTCGCCACAAAGTCGTAGAGGGCCAAGAACAGGTTGGGGTCGTTCTCGCTGGGCCCGGCGAGCAGGTTCTCTTTGGAGTTCCAGCGGGCCGCCTCTGTCAGGCCCTGGGGCTCGAAATCCGGCCGCTGAAGAGCTTCTGTGTGAGGACACACACACATGAGCACACAGCACACACACATGAGCACACAGCACACACACATGAGCACATAGCACACACACGAGCACACACACACAACATTCCGAAGTCACAGTTCCTCCAATGGCTGCGGAGTGTAAACAGGCAAACTATGATAGAGCGGCACATTCTGAATGTAATTTCCCCAGTGTCACAATTTGACCAATTTCATCTGCTCCCGAGCTTGGAAGGATGAAATTCCGCAGCTCGAGGGCACGAGACCGTCTGGCGAGCTCCACTACGTGATCCGATCGCTAGCACGAGCAAACCCGAGCGCCAGCACCTGGGGCAAATCAGCATGTTTACCATTCCTCCCGCGGAAGACTGCGGATCTGACAGCAGCCGGTGACGTAGCTCACGATGCACGGAGCTCCGGTCCTCGGAGACGGAGCATTCCGGTTCAGCGGTTCCACAAAGCGGCGGAGGATTCCGGGAAACGCTACTCCCACAGAGCGTGAATCACCCGCGGCGACACAATCGCCTGATTGTGTTTTTATAGCGCATCAACAGACATCGCCAAGCGCATGGACATACTCAAGTCTCCACGCACTGATCCTGACTCACGGGCCACTGGGTCAACAGTGTGGTTAGGACTTTGGCCAACTGATCTGGGATCAGCGCGTCGGGGTAGCTTGTATCATACTGTAAACACATTGGGGTGTAGGGTAATGAGGAAATGAAGATCAAAGGCAAATACACACACTCAATCACACACGCGTACACACTGACTAACATACGCACACAAACACTCAATCAGATGCACACTCTCAGTCTCTCTCACATTCTCTCTCACACACACACACACACATACAGACACATACACACACACACACACACATCGAACAATAACGGTCACAATATCTCTGTGTCCCTGCCTAACCTGTGTCTTTCATTCCATAAAATATCAAGGCTTTGCTTTCAATTTCCACTGATCCACCTGTGGTATTCATTTTATGAATACAAGTAATCTTAGCAATTACCCCCAAACAAGATGCTTTTGGCATGGGCTGAAAATTTTTTAATAATGTGAAGTTCAGCCTCACAAATCAGTGATATCGGTGAAAGTACTCCATGCCTTCTGTATGAACATTAACTATGTATTATGTTTATCAATATGACCCCATTCAGACAATATCTTAACAATCTTCATAATTTGGTGGGATGGATAGTAAAGATGTAATCAGCGAATTGCTATGCTTTAAAAAGTCCTGTTCCAATGTCGTATACAAAGGCGTGGGGGGTTATTTTGGCCCCAGGCTCTGAAGCTGTAAAAACAAAAGAAAATTTCTGAGTGGGTGAGTCTGGTGACACTGTCGTGCAGGTTTTAAACTTTCCTTTTAGAAGAGGGGAGAGGGGGAAGGGGAGATGAAGAAGGGAAAAGGGGAGAGGGGGAAGGGGGGATGAAGAAGGGAAAAGGGGAGAAGAGGGGAGAGGGGGAAGGGGGGATGAAGAAGGGAAAAGGGGAGAGGGGGAAGGGGGGATGAAGAAAGGAAAAGGGGAGAAGGGAGAGGGGGAAGGGGAGAAGAAGAGGGGAAAAGGGGGATGAAGAAGGGAGGAAAACAGGAAGGAGTGGGAAGGAGAGGTCACCGTGACCAAGCAGTCGATCCCACGTCACGTCTCCATTAAAAACCCCCTCACACGCCAGCAACACCACTCAGCAGAGCAAAAACAGGAGGGAGGGGGAGAGAGAGAGAGAGAGAGAGAGAGAGAGAGAGAGAGAGAGAGAGAGAGAGAGAGAGAGAGAGAGAGAGAGAGAGAGAGAGAGAGAGAGAGAGAGAGAGAGAGAGAGAGAGAGAGAGAGAGAGAGAGAGAGAGAGAGAGAGAGAGAATCTGAGTATTTTCACGAAAAGTACAAGGACTATTACCAGGGCAACCCAGCTAAAAAGTGTCCAATATGCAACGTCACCGTGCCCATACCATGCGTCTGCAGAGATGAGCACACCTACAAACGTACTGTACCAATGAAGTCAATAAAATCAAATACCTGACCATAACACAAGGGTCAAACCACTGGGACCGGTTAATCCCAAAATTCTTTTTTTTGGATTCTGAAAATCTGTCAGCGTAAATGCACGTTATGTATGTAATGCAAGTACTGCAAGACAGTGGTTAAGAGAGGACGGTAAAAAGCGGTATAATTTGCTTTGGATAAGAGTGTCTACTGAATGCCTGTAATGTAATGTAATGAAATGGATGCATTAGCATGCATTAGCACTGGGGCATGATTAAATGGATAGATTTCACCAGGGCACACTCCCTGCTCTCAGTGCCATGGGATAAACGCCAACACGCAACTGCAGTCATTCACCCCATATAGCTTAATAGACAGGGTCTTAAAAAAACAACATCTGAGGAGATGAGTCTTTCATTGTGACCAAAACACAGAAAAAGTGCAAAGAAAGGCAAATAAAATAAAGTTGAAAAATATTTCTAAATGCCAATCTCTGTAGTCCTTAGCCAGATTATAAACAGACAAATTAGGATATGCACTCTACGGCATCTATAAAAGGCTGCCCAAATGCCGTCCATGATGTGAAAGGACTCTTGGCCCCACATCCTAACTCTCCAAAAGTGCCAAACGAAAAAAATGTAATCCCACAATCCATTTAATTGCCATCGCTCACAGCCCACGCTGGCTGGCAGTTATGGCGAAATCACCACAAAATATTATTATTTCATTTGTACAGAAACTCATTTTAGATACAGAAAGGAAAGCCAGGCCTGAAGCCCCAACAAGCCAGCAAGTGAACACCAAAATCCATCAACATTAACTCCATTAAACAGGACACACAGAGTGCAACAGGGCGGAACCCTGCAGTGGTACCCCAGGGCAGAACCCCACGGCACGGGACATACACTGGCCTGGCAGAGATGCAAGTGGATCACAAAGCAATCTTATGTTTGGCTTGGCTGACGATAAAACGCAACTTAGAGAGCTCAAATAGCGGCAGCTTATGCTCACAGCAGCCCCTCAGAACAGCGGGACCTAAAGGAACACCCATCCCTTTCATTTCTCTTTATTTATTTTTATTTTCGTTTTCAAGTTATCAACACGCTATAACCTTTCTCACGAAACCGGTTTTCATCATGCGACACCCTGTTGACAAGTTGAGAATAATAATTAAACGCTCTGAAGTACTTTCACTTTTTTTGTTGGCCAAAGCCAGCTGGACACGAGAGCCCATATATGAATAAATAACATTCATATTTGCTCATGAAATGAGCTGCTAATGTATTTAACATGCCAAAAGGAAATGAATGCTGTGATTAGGAAGAGGTTATATTTTAAGCGGAGTGTTGAATTCCCCTGTGTTCCATTGTAGCTGGATTTGAAATGAAACGATGAATATGTACACCTGAAAGAGGCTCCGGTAACCCTGGCGACAGGGCAGCAGCCCAGCTCTGAGGGTGCAGTAGAGACGGTGGGCCTTGGAGCAGTAGGTGAGCCTCCACCATACGGTCAATGGCACAGGTGTCAAACTCCAGTACTGGAGGGCCGCAGTGTCTGCTGGTTTACCTCCAGTACTGGAGGGCCGCAGTGTCTGCTGGTTTACCTCCAGTACTGGAGGGCCGCAGTGTCTGCTGGTTTACCTCCAGTACTGGAGGGCCACAGTGTCTGAAGATTTAACTCCAGTACTGGAGGGCCACGGCGTCTGCAGGTTTAACTCCAGTGCTGGAGGGCCACGGCGTCTGCAGGTTTAACTCCAGTACTGGAGGGCCACAGTGTTTGCAGGTTTAACTCCAGTACTGGAGGGCCACAGTGTCTGAAGATTTAACTCCAGTACTGGAGGGCCACGGCGTCTGCAGGTTTAACTCCAGTACTGGAGGGCCACAGTGTTTGCAGGTTTAACTCCAGTACTGGAGGGCCACAGCGTCTGCAGGTTTTCGGAATGTTCTCAGCACCCATGGTTAATTCAAGTCTTTGATTGGCTAAAGAATCTGCACATCTTGTTCTCAAGGCAACTGACTGAAAGGAAACCACAAAAACTCACAGACACTGTGGCCCCCTGGGAATTTAGTTTGACACCCCTGGTCTATGGGTTCCACACACTAAAGGCTGGATGCAGCGGACTCAGACTGACTGTCCATCCAAAGGCAGGCCAAGGAGACGCAGGCCGGAGGCGTTAAACATTTCTCCTGTACCAGAGCACGTCACTTTTGAGTGAGTTTCCCCACTGCCGTGCGTTTAGTCAATAAGTAAACACGCAGGGGGGACATGACTCGAAACCGCCGGTGTATGTGAACGTGTGTGTGTGTGTGTGTGTGTGCGTGTGTGTGTTTTTCCTCGCACAGGTCCTCCTTGACACCGCTCGTAACCCCGTTTCCCAGAAGCCCTGCTACGGTTCTGT
Source organism: Conger conger (assembly GCF_963514075.1). Lineage (NCBI taxonomy): Eukaryota > Metazoa > Chordata > Actinopteri > Anguilliformes > Congridae > Conger > Conger conger. The sequence continues at coordinate 9,504,206 of NC_083771.1, forward strand.
CCATTAACTTCCTTACGCAACAGCCCCGCATGCTTTCTGGAGCCGCCCGTCACCAATCCATTACCGCCCGGGAACAAACTCAAAATGTGCTCAAGGGTTCTGGGAATTATCGCTTTCCACCCCCGCCACCCCACCCCCAAACTCTATCAACGCTGCCCTGCAGATTTACAGCTATTTTTATAGGGGGGAGGTTAAACAACGATGACAAACGGTTGGCAATTTTTTTCCAAATAATGTATAAGTTTCAAGTCTTATCTCAGATGAATTCCAGATTGCAGTAGCCTGTTCTGACAGTAAATATCCAGAAAGGGACAAAAAAAAAACAAAAAAACAACACAAAATGGTGATACAGGCAAGTAAATACACAGGAAAAAACTGTTTGTGAAACTAAAACAGAGAAGATCCAGGAAAACCGAAATTTACCCAAAACACTTTGTCCCTCTACTGGTGTGTGCTGCCCCCCCCCTCTCTTCCTCCTCTCTCCCTCTCTGCCTCTCTCCCTCCTCTCCATGCGTCTGAGGGAGGTCTCACTCTGAAGAACCAAATGTTCTACAGCGCGCACACACAGACGTTTGCCTACCTCTGCGTCCAGACGCCTGTCCAGCTGGCCAAATATGCCCCCGGCCTCCCAAAGACAGGCAGAATCCTGCCCATGTGTTCACTCTAAACCACCCAACACCACAAAACAAGACTGTCCCCCCTGCTCCGGGAACTCAACCCAAACTAAGCGCCCCCCCCCCCCCCCCCCCCCCCATGCCCCCCAGAACGCTCACCTTCCTTCAAGTAGCAGCTGGAGGAGGACGAGAGGCCTCTCTTGGATCGGCAGCCCACCAGTTTCAGACAGATCTCCAGCATTTTCATTTGTTTTTTCTCCCCCACCTTTCCGCTTCTTAAAAACCCAGCTGCGCGTTGTCCTCCCCCCGGCCCAGCTCTAGCTCTGCCCTCTCTTCCGTCTGCCGCCACAGCGACGGCGGCAGCCAATATTTACCACGGCGGGAAGGACGCAACTTCCTTCTTAAAAAGTCAAAAAAACGAAGAGGCTGAGGAAGTCCGGAATATTCTACGGCAGTCTCCGCTCACCGCCTGGCTTGCCGAAAAAGGAGCCCCCGCTGGCCTCGCTCCTGCTGGAAGGGCGCTCTGCACACTGAGGAAAGCGAGGGGTCCGTCCCCCCTCGCCTGTTCCTAATTTGGAGCGGTGGAGGAGGAGGGGGAGGGGAGAGGTGAAGAAGGGAGGTATTCTCCGGGTGAAGGGGAGATCCTGGGCTAGTTTAGCGGGGCGAGAGGCTCCCTCAGTCCGGCCATGGCTGCCGCTCCCGGGCCCTTCAGTGAGTGTGAGAGTGTGTGAGTGTGTCTGGAGAGCGGCTCAGTGCTACTGCAACAAAGAGCTCTTTCACCAAGCCACAGGCACGGTGAGCCCCCTCCCACACACACACACACACACACACACACACACACTCTCTGAGTCCTGGCCCTGCCCCCTCCCACACACACAGATACACACACACACTCTGAGTGCCGGTTCCGCCCCCCCCCCCCACACACACACTCACTCACTCAAGAGTCCTGTGACATCAGCCAGGCTGAACACACACACGCACACACACACACGCACGCACGCAGACACGCACACGCAGCCACACACGGCCCTCCAACAACCCAACAGAGTGTGTGTAAACATTCTGAAGTTAGGACAAAACTGATGAAGTAGGGCAGAGCATTTTTTCACCTTTTCTTCCCGAATACTCCTCCCCCCAGCAACCCCCCTCCTACTCCCCCGCACCAAAGCCCTGCCCCCATCCCTGCACTTTTCCCACTCTCGCTCCCTCTCTCTCTCTCTCCCCCTGACTGAATTCAAACATTAGCACAGCGGGTTCAGAACCCAGGCTGGTTTACCACGCAAGATCACCAAGCGGAACATTTCCGCAGGGGGTTTAAAGGACCGGGTCCGGGTAAGTCGACATACACTCTCCATCCCCAGCTCAATCATGCACACATTCAATTCCACATGCACCTACATTAGCCACAGAAAACAGGCTCCCTTCTGTACACGCAAACAAACAGGCTATATCAGCCACAGAAAACAGACTCGCTGTGTACAAATGAAAACAGCCACATGCCTTGCAGAGGGGGGAGGCAGAACAAAAACACAAGGAATCCATGGCAACAATCACACTCCCTTATGACACGTGTCTGAGTAATGGCACTGCTATCCAAGGCTGCCTGCATCCAAAATTTTATTCAAATGATTTATTTTTCACTTTTAGACTTTTTCTTACTTTCATGTGGTGAATTTGTAACAATCACCTGATTTCTAGTTTAAAAAGAGACAGGTCAACAGGAAATACCACCGAATAGAGAGGTTGGAACTACGTTGTTCATACCATTATTCTCTCCAATCTGTGTGTGTGTCTGTGTGTGTGTGTGTCTGTGCGTGTCTGTGTGTCCGTGTGTGCGTGCGTGAGTGTATGTGTCCGTGTGTGTGCGTGTGCGTGTGTGTGCGTGCGTGCGAGCGTGTATGTTTCCATGTCCGTGTGCGTGTGTGCGTGTATGTGTCCGTGTGTGTGAGTGTGTGTGTGTGAGCGTGTGCGCGAGTGTGCGAACACGCGTGTGCGCGTGTGCGTGTGTGTGTGTCCGTGTCCGTGTGCGTGGGCGTGTGTGCGTGCGTGTATGTGTCCGTGTGTGTGCGTGTGTGCGTGTGTGCGTGCGTGCGTGCATGTGTGCATGTGTGCGTGTATGTGTCCGTGTGTGTGAGTGTGTGAGCGTGTGAGTGTGTGTGTGTGCACGTGTGTGTGAGTGTGCGAACGCGCGTGTGTGTGTGTGTGTCTGGGGGAGGGTGTCATTTCTGAGCGATCCAACAGTGAATAGATCTCAGACTCAAACCCCCTCCCCCCACCGTCACTCTAAGTGTAGCTGAGGTTCTGCTGTCGTCAGGGCGACCCGATGGGGACCAGAATCCGCCGATGACATCACACACACTTTAACTAGGCGAGCTCCACTCCAGCCTGGCGGGAACTCCGGAGAACTCACGACAACTCCCAAAAAACGGGGGGTGAGAGAGAGAAAACAAACATTTCTATAAACATGGGCGCTGGACCGAACCGCCCCAGAAATAGAGCACAGGCGGTTCCATTTGCACGGGGTGCGACAGGTGCAAGAGGACTGCAGGAACACCCCCCTGTTTTAACCACAGCCAATCAGCTCCACTAGAAATGGGGAGAAAAATTTATTAATTTTTAAAAAATCCCATGGCCCGGTTCTGGCAGCTGGCTCCAGCAGAGGAGATGAACTGAGCTGTGGGGATTGTGGGTGGCTGAGGCTTAAAGGCGCTCGCTCCCTATCGAACCGCAGGTCGGGTGTCCTGGCAGGGGGGCGAGGGCCTCAGGTGCTCTGGGGAAAGGGCAGGGCTACAGGAGGGGCATCTGATTACGCATAAGAGCACAGGTACCAGTTCACCAGCTACCCTTTAAAGAGTGTCAAAGGTAGTAGAATAATAGTCAACACTCTTCACGATTTTCATGCAAATGTTACCTTCTGAGACCGAGAGCAGTTTGGGGCTTCCAGGCCCCGCCCTCAATGGCCGCAGGGAGCCGTTACCCTGGCAATCGCAGAACTGCAGGCACGAGACGTGTGAAACCGGCCAATGCCAAACGGCCCAAAACTAAAATCACTGATTAAAAACCAGTTACTGCACACCCCATCCACTGCAGTCAAAAACAAACAACAAAAAAGCTGTTGGGGGGTGGGTTTTGGGGAGCGGGGGCGGGTGGTTTGGGTGGAAGGTCACAGATGTCGAAACACAAAGCACATAATTCTGCAATGAGCTCATCAGAGAATCAGTCCGCTGCGATTTATATAATCCCACTCTGAGTATGTTAGCATTTAGCTGATGTACACACAGAATACATTCCATCCAACCACCCCAAACACACACATGCACACATGCACACATGCACACATGCACACATGCACACAGACACACAGACACACAGACACACAGACACACAGATACACAGACACACAGACACACAGACACACAGATACACACAGAGACGCGCACAGAGACGTGCACACACAATATACAGTACAATATAAGAGGATTTGCAATCAGGTAAATTTAAAAGCTCAGCCTCGCAGTTATGGTTTGGTGACAGGAAAAACCCAGAAAAGATGGGGGGGGGGTTCTCGTCAGATACGGGTTAGGGTCTGTGATATACTCATCTGAGTGCTGTAATATGGCAACCATAAAGCAGCCCTTTCAACTGTGACCCAACAGGCCCTGATCATCAGCAACATTCCCAAAAGGCCCTGATCATCAGCAACATTCCCAACAGGCCCTGATCATCAGCAACATTCCCAACAGACCCTGATCATCAGCAACATTCCCAAAAGGCCCTGATCATCAGCAACATTCCCAACAGGCCCTGATCATCAGCAACATTCCCAACAGGCCCTGATCATCAGCAACATTCCCAACAGGCCCTGATCATCAGCAACATTCCCAACAGGCCCTGATCATCAGCAACATTCCCAAAAGGCCCTGATCATAAGCAACATTCCCAACAGGCCCTGATCATAAGCAACATTCCCACAGCATGAGGTCACCACAGAGGAGCCACTTGGCCGGCCTTGTATCTGCAAACTCTCTCAGCACTGCAACCCTCATCCCCCAAACACACACACATGCATAACCACGCACACACACAGATGCAGAAACGCAAACACGTGTGGGCGCACACCGCAATGCGCACACACATGTATAAACACACACACATGCATGCATAAACACTCATGCACACGCACACCACAGCGCACAGCTACAGCACAACACACAGTATGCACATAAATGCAGG